>NC_133651.1:82356038-82460183 GCF_009905375.1 Apium graveolens | reverse complement strand
TTGCAGTGGTGACACTACATCGGATGCCTTGGCCGACAGGCAAAATTCAATAGACGCACCCTGTTGAGAGAATGAATCTAGTAACTGTTTTTGTGCCTTTTCAGCCATTACATCTTTTTGAGAAGATGTATGGGGGCTAGCAGTTGTCTCGGTTTAAATACTACTCATCTATGTATGAGACAGAGCTACTAGGTTGACTTCAGAACCTTCCTTATGTGGTGCACTAAGGCACTATCTCCCTCACGCTCATTCATACTACATTTAGTGGTAAGAGAGTGTTGGTTGGTTCTGTTTCTGTGTTTGTCTTTACAGTCTGGGATAGATGTTGTGGGTTTTTGAACCTCATGACTGTCAATGAAAGAAAGTCATTGGAGAATGAACCTGTATCACAGAACATATGGCAATAGAGAGATAAAATGTACTTAAGATCTATAATGAATGAAAATTATACATTTAATCTTTTGAGAGAGATGATGTACAATAGTGATTTCAAAGGATTTTACATGAAAAAAGAAATCACTAATGTAGAAAGAAGTTTGATTTTCTCCTAAAACTCACTGCACATATAAAACAATATGTTTGTGACTAGTGATAAGAGAGTTTTAACTATGACGACTCTGCTAGTTCATATTAAATTATAACTTCAGTTAGAGTGCCATACCATGTCCTTGACAATTGCTTGAGTAGTACACTAGTTCATACCAACCTGAAGTGAGATTGTGAAGAAGAGATTGCATAGTCCAATAGATCTGCAGCTGCAAAGTCCATGAACTGTGGTGTACCGACTTCCTCTTTTGACTCACCAACCAGGAGTACACTTGTACACATCTTACTAGAGTCCAATTCCAAGTGTAATGTGTAGCAGGTGCCTGATATGTCGTAATATTCTCAAGTCTCGTCACTGGTGCTATATGTTAGATACTGCTTCCTGATAATAACCTAGCACAATATACAAATTTTCAATGATAACATTCCCAGCTTGCAAACAGCCATATCCCTCAGATAAACCTTTGCCGTTATCTCCAAAGGTAACCAGGGGGCCAGCTTTCTCAATCAACATTTGATAGCAGGGCTCTATCTCCGGTCATATGTCTTGATGATCCACTTGTCAAGAATCCACACTACCGGTTACACCTGTATACTGCCCTCCACTTCAAATGGATTAGACCTTCTTCGGAACCCAAACTTGGTTGGGCCCGACATACTTGTAGAATTGTCCTTTGTCAGGCAAAACAACATTTTTAATTTTAATGGTCTCAACATCCTCAATGACTGAATATTTGACCTTGTAAACAGCCTTAACAAATTTCTGTTTAGGCTTAGGCACAAATGTCTCCTTTCTAGCCTTAGAAGGACTAGCAGTCTTAGATCTATCATGCTTCTTATTATTCACATGCTGACGAGGAGTAGTCTTATCACTAGAAACATGCTTACCATTAAAATAAGCATACATCAAATTAAAAGCACAAGACATACAATTAGCAACACCACATGCTTTATGAGAGTGATTAACAGCAGGCAATTTATGCATGGTAGACATGGCATTTTTGTTATCCAACTCATGTGTGTCTGAGTTAGTCTCATTTGCTTTCACAACTTTGACGGGAACTTTCGACATACTTGACTTGGAAACAACCTTCTCATTAGCATGATCTTCAGCACGTATTTCTTCTTGAATAACAGAAGAGGTCACATCAAATGGTTCAGCAATTGATGCTTTATAGAGGGGTTCATCAACACCCTTAAGCACATGTGGTACTTCCCTACCTTTAGCACATACATGAGGAGGGGAGTTTATGCCTAATTCTCCAATAGCAGCATTGTAATCATAACCTATTCCAGATGTTTGATTAACAGCTTGCTTACTGTAGAACTCTTTAGCCTTCGAACAAGAATTGAAGTAGGCTCTAACCTTAGTCTCAAGACCGGTGATCTTGTCTTTGAGAATAGTTTCAAATTGTCTATAACAGTCAACTATATTCTCTAGAAAAGATACTTGTTCTTTTAACTTGTCTTGATTAATGTGCACAAGTCTTAATTCATTGACCTCTTTCTCAAGGTCTTTGATATGCTGACTTAACAGTTCATTATCACGATGAACACAATCTAAGGAACCTCCTAGATGATAAACTAATTCAACATCAGTAAATTTTACCTCTTTTCTTGACGATGAAGCTTTTCCATCAATAGCCATAAGAGCAAGATTCTCATCTTCTTCATCTTCACTATCAGTATCATCCCAGCTTCTTCCCTTTGCCAGGTAAGCCCTTTCAGAGTTACTCTTCTGATTTGAATCATAAGAGTTCTTCCTTACTTGCTTTGGCTTCCTGCATTCTGTGGCAAAGTGTCCCAACTCATTGCAGTTATAGCATCTAATGGTGCTCCGATCAACCATCCCTGTTTTGTATCCACCACTGCTGGTGTTAGAGGATGAAGATCCACCTGTCTGGAATCTGTTGTAGTTGGACTTGTACTTGAACTTGGGATTTCTATTGAATCTGACATTGGAGAATCTCTTGACAATTTGGGCCATTGACTCATCTTCCAATTTCTCCAGCTCCTCCAAGGAATAAAAGTCATCACTGGATTGATTTGTAGTAGGAGGATCATATTCTGCTACTATCACATTTTCCTCAGCCTTGGAAAACTGTACCATTCTCTCCGACTGTTGAGATTGTTGTTGTTGTTGACCTTCAGCTATAAGAGCAGTAGATGTGCTGACCATTCTATCTTTCCCGTAGACTTCCTTTTGCTGAATCTGCTCCAACTCATAGGTTTTCAACACACCATAGAGTCTATCCAAAGAAATCTCACTCAGATCTCTAGCTTCTCTAATGGCAGTGATTCTATGTTCAAGATGAGTTGGCAGTGTTAAAAGGAACTTTTTGTTGACCTCCCTGATTGAATAATATTTCCCATTTATGCTTAGGTTGTTGATCAACGCATTGTACCTCTCAAACACTTCAGTAATTCCTTCTCCTGGATTTGATTTAAAATGTTCATACTCAGAGGTTAGGATCTCCAACTTGTTCTCCCTAACTTCCTCTGTACCTTCATTAATCACCTCAATAGTTTCCCAGATGTGTTTGGAATTTTTACAGTTCATCACATGTCTGTTCATCAAGGGATCGAGGGAATCAACTAAAATTAACTGAAGGTTGGCATCCAAAAGGCTTCTTCTTTTTCAGCAGGAGAAAAATCCTCAGGCTCTTTTGGATAGGTTCTAGCTTTGGTAATCACAACATCATCTACTATCACCTCTGGTTCAATAACCATTGGAGTTGTTGGACCCTTCTTTAACAAGTTCAGATATTTGGGATTTGCAACTTGTAAAAACAAGAGCATCTTCTTCTTCCGCATGATATAATATCCTTTATCAAATAGTGGAATTTTAACGGTTCCAACTTTTTGTGAAGTCATTATGAATTTTTGAATAAATAAAAACTCAAGGAGTTGAAAAATCACAAAAGTCTAGGATCTTGATTTGTTCGTTAATCAGAAGGCTCTGATACCAATTGTTAGGTCCCAATGAGTTTGTAGAAGGGGGTTGAATACAAACAGTAGCGAATAATCGAATTAAATGCGGAATAAAAATGTGAAACAAAATTCAAGTTAAATAAGAATATTATTAAACTTGAAAGATGTTACAATAATTGTATCGATTACAAGGAATTAATCTCAAATTAATTATCACAAATCTAGAATAAATTCGACATGAACTTTTTCTATTTTTGTAATAAAAAGATTCAAATGCTAAACGCAATTTGAGATTAAGTTCTAGGGATTTTGATCCACTAGATAGTTACACAAGAACAAGATAAAGATTTCTAGTGGTTTGGATTTAACTTTACAAACTAGAAATTATGATCTTGAAGTTTGCAGCTGAAGGATAAAATATTTCTTCTGTGGCTGCTCTGTTTTTGTTCTTGTATTGGTTTCTGTATGTTGGATAGTTTGTTGAATGGCTACTTCTGTCTTTTTAATCAATCAACATAATGGAATGAACAGGAATGACAATCCCATAGCTGGCAAGACTTTCGGTAGGACAATGGATTGAACTAGCAAGACAATCTGATTGAACTACAATGACTTTCGGTATGACAATCAGTTGAACTAGCAAGACTATCTCCTTCCCAGTAGAAATTTCGGTAGGACAATTGAAATGACTTGGCATGACAAGGTATGACAATCCTGATTGTCATGCTAGTTCATTTTCAATTGTCTTGCTGATTTAAGACTGTTTTTAATCCAATTAAACTTCTGAAAATTCTTAATATTAATTCTGAATTAATTAATCAATTAATTCAATTAATAAATAAATTAATCTTTGTAGATATAATTTATTTTCTTAATTAAATTATATGACTTAATTAATTAATAGAGAATTAATACTAACCTTGAGTAGCAACCATTCTTCTGAAAATCTTCTCAAAATCACTGAGAATTATGAATCAATTCCACCACTTCAATGTTGACACTCGATGTACTGTCTGGTTCATGAGTGACTAACTTCCGTGACGTTTCTTCATGTCTTGACTTTGATAATTGATTTTCTTCAGATTAAATCCTTGTAATTCTTTGATACCCTGACGAGATCTCTGTCACTTGATTAAATCCACAATCTTGATTTGCATCACTGAGGCTTGATCAATTTCTTGAACTTCTTCCAGTGAATTAAGTCCTCAAGTCTGTAGATGAACCTTGTTTCTGAATCCTCTGACAAATGTTACTTTGCGAGATCTCTTTGACGGTAGATCCACTATTTACTTATTACATTCTTATTTGAGTTGAGTTAAATCCTCGAATATACAAATAGGCTATGACATACGCCTTATACAAGTAGATATCAAGATTACGAAACAGGCATGCATATATACCATATCAGCATGCTCCAATATATCGCAAAATTTGCTAATAACAATCATGCACTTATCGCAAGATAATGCATGTACATATATACATCACAACAACGGTATAAAGGGTAGAAAACTTGCCTGAGTGTTCCCAGATAGACTTAAGCTTAGAGTGGGTCCGATAACCTATGAATAACAACATAAGTCGGAATTAAACCCCGATCGCTTAAGAAACTAGACTTTAACCAATTAAACCCTAACGTTCGCTTATGGTCACTTCTACGCTTAACGAATCACATAAGTCGTTCGAGTACCCTCGGCTCCACCATTTTTAATAAATTAACCATTAAGAATTTTAAGGCGATTCTTTCGCGAGTACTCTACCAACTGCCTACTCCACTTTACATAATTGTTTCATACTCCAATTAGTCATTTAAAGGCCTTAACTAAGGTTTCAAAGTAAGACAAGGGGTAATGGTTCGTTCGCGAAACGCCGTTACTTAAAACGGTCGTTTCTCCTAAACCGTACATCGGATTCAAGTGAACCACATATCAAAACGAAGCTCGTAACATGAACTATCTAAACATGTTAATGGTCAGTTCATGGAAGTGAGTGTTCGGGTGCAAAAGTTAAGCACAAAACAGTCTAAGGAAAATTGGGCATTAAGACGGCTATAACTTAGCAATTCCCAAATTTTTACCCAATCAATTCAATATCAAACCACCACCAATCAATACCATTCAACCATCATTCAACCACAATACAAGATCATTTAACTATAACTCAAGATCTCAACTTATTCATCTAAAGTAAGTCAAAATGTGACCAAGAACATCAAATCCAACAAGTATCACTCCTAACTCCAAAATCAACAAAACCACTTACTAAACAAAGCTCTAAACATGAGTACACACCCATTACACTAACCCATCATCTAAAAATTATGAAATCCAAACCAACAAAACTTAAGTGTGACGACTGAGAATTTTGCAACGTAATTAAGTCAATAAAGTATGTGTTATGTGATGTGATTATAATTATGTGATTAAGTGCTGATTAATTGTATTTTATGTACACTAGAGTTTAGGAGCGTGGATATAAACGTTCCAATTTAAAGAGTTAGCTTAGAAGTATAGCTGTGGTGTCGGACCGTCAGGAAGAACGAAACCCGTCCTATTAAGGAATTAAAGAATATAAAATGTGAATAATGTGTGATTGAATGAAATGAATGAGTAATAAAGTATTTTGTCCTAAGTGACGTGTTGATTGATAATGAAAATAAGAAGCGTAATCGAAACGCTGAGCGTCGGGCCGTCAGGCTGAACGTGACCCGATACGCGTAAAAGAGGATAAAGATTAAAGAGGGATAGATTCTATGATCAGACCTGAGTCATTATGTGATTATATATATGAGATTGTTGTCTGTGTGCATGGCTATGTGATCTGTGACAGTTTTTATGAATTTTAAAGGAATTACGTGATTTAAATAAAGGTTTAATTAACCTTCGTGCATTTTTATAAAATCATTCGAGTAAGATAAAAACATGGGATTTGTTCTGTGATCTTCGTAGTGGTCCTACAGACTTTTTAAAAATGATGAGTGAATTTGATTGTTGATCTTTGCATTTATAAATTGATTTTATGTGAAAAATGTTATTATTAAAGCAAGTTTGCGAAATTCATATAAAATCAACCGTTCGCTCAAAATCTTATTATGAGTAATGGTTAAAAAGCTAATTTCGAGGCATACGTATTAAAAATGTCATTTTCAATAATTATCGACTTCCCGAGAGAGATATATTTTATATTTAATCCTTGTTTTATTTTAGTAAAAAGATGGGACAAGTAAGAGTGAAAAAGGAATTAGAAGATTACCAAATTGCCCTTGTTTTTGAGTGATATATAAACTCACTCCCTTTCTTTTTTTCTTCTTCTTGCTCCCGTGCTTTCACTTTCTCTCTTCTCTCTTTTCTCTCCTTCTCACTCGAACACTCTCTCTTTCTCGGCTTTCTTCAATCTCTCTCGGTATACCTCTCTTTTCTTTGATCAAACTCACCAATCATTCCTAAATCTTCTTGCTAAACACTTATATGTAGGTAGAAGTGTGTGCATGTGTGTATACCCACTTGCATGTCGATGTGTGTGTGATGTGTGTGCTCGGTGTGTGTGTGTTCACCCAAGAACCACTTGGTTCTTGTTATTGTTGTTGATGACATCTTGTTTAAACTTGATTCTTTGTAAACAAATGATAGAGAAGATGTGCATGTTAGTTATTTTGTTGATTTTAATCTTTGAAGATATTGATTTGAGTTAACTTGTTTAAAGTGATTATGGATTGTTATTAGATTAAAAAGGAATGAAATTGTTGTTGCATGCTAAGTTTAGGTTCGGATTTTGTGCTAATAAGAAGAGGAATTTGATTTTTGTGAGTTAATCTTGGTAAACACTAAGTTTATATGGCCTAAAAGTGATTGCATGTTAGTTTTAAAGAATATTAAGATATGCATGTCATTGATTTGTCCTTGAGATGTAAATTTGAGTTTTTGTCGAATGGGAATTGAGTTAAAAAGGGATTAATTTGATGAATAAGTGGATGCATGTTGTGATTTAGGTGAAATTCGAATTCTTGGATTGTGTTAAGAAATTTAGTTGGTTTAATTGATAAAAATGAAGTGTTTGATATAATGATGAGTTGAAATTGAATTGCATGCGAGCATGTATGTATGTTTTGGTTCGAATGGTTGTTGATAAAGAAAAGGGTGTTAGTTTAAAAGTTGGATTATGCTAAGAATAAGGATGCATTGTGTAATTTTGAGAAATTTGATTGTATATATATGATTATGGTTCGAATTTTTATGATTAAAAGAAAGGAGAATGATTCCTTAATGGTTTTGAATGAGTTATGTGTTTATGTGAATTAAAGTGCGTATTTGGTTGATTTTGTGTGATAAGGCCGAATAGGCCATAGGGATTAAAAGTCAAAAACTTGGTTTTGATGATCAAAAGGATGATTGAAGGTGTATAAGTGAATATCTATGAATTTGTTTGCTTGATTGTAGTATGTGGTTTGAATTAAGGAACAAAAGAAAAAGGGAACTAAGTTGATTGATTTTAAAAGATATAAGTGATAGTTATGGACGTAAATGTTTGGTTGTGAATAAATCTTGTACTCGTAAGAGTTATAATAGTGTGATTTGAGAAATAGCTAAGAATAAGCAAGTGTGCTTCGATTGTTAAGTATATAAGGATATAAAAGTTACGAAAAAGAGATATGCTATGTGCTATGTGCTTATATGTATAAGCTATATTCGTAAGCTCGAGTCAAGGATATAATCGAGTTATCGTATAGAGTGATCGCCGGGAACGAGAGTTGAGAATCTAATTAAGGTTTTGGTTTTATTATAGATTCGGAGCGTGAGGGCATTCAGACTAGGAAAGGAAAGGATTTACTAGGTGGCAGTAGTTCAACCTTCAGGAAAGCAAATTCAGGCAAGTAACTCTGATTACTTGTGTAAATGGTTATAAAGAGAATGTTGTTCATACCATGTAGAGTATTGAACTGTTTAAGTATGAAACCCTTGCTTTATGAAACCCTGATATTGATTTAAAGTACCCTTATTCTTGATAATCTGTTATTGACAAGCCTATTGATTTCACCCTTTGATAATCTGTCCTTTCTGTTCAAGTTACCTATTAAGCCATGAATTGTATTGAACCTTTTGATTATCCTTGTTAACCATGTTTAATGATACCCTGTTTCTCTTGATCACCCTATTGATCCCTAAACCAATGTTGATCCTTCTAATTTAGTGCTTTGTTATCCCTGATACAGAATTCTTATGAATTGTTCCTTACGTATCTTTGAATCACTCCCTGAACTTTGTTTCCTTAAAATCTGAATTAAGAATGAGTTTTGACTTAAAAGAGTCCGAATGATTTCAAATGCTTGGTAATGATAAAATGGATTTTTGAAAACCTACTTGTTTTTCCAACTCAAGGTTTTCCAAATGAATTCCTGATGGATTGGATTGGGATGTAAGAGGCTAGTGGGACTAGTCCAGTCATGGTAAGAGGCTAGCGGGGCTAGTCCAACTTAAGGCTAAAATTATGCCGATTGGTACCTTAATGACCGAATGGAGGTCGGTACGGGCTGATCACCCGTACATAATGAAATGGAAAGAAAAGTAATCCAATCAAAGGTTCTAATTGATTATTTAAAAAGGGAACTGAAACTCTTGTTCAGTAAATTGATTTTTGGAAATGAAAATGGTTTATAATGCTTTGAAAAGAGTGATTATGTTATTATGGAGCTTAAAGCTCGAGAACCCTGATTCTTGAAATTGTTGATCATATGATTGATTCTATATCTTGAAATATTGTTGTTTTCCTCTATTGAAAGATCTATTCTGATCCTTTAATGATTTGTGATGAATGTCGGCTTTCGTCCTGCTTTGAGCCTTGTTCCTTGAAAGCCCCACACTTTTCTTCAGAAACCTTTCCTTAACCCAAAAGATGGAACTCTGCCACCTAGATCAAATATAGTAGAATGCCCTGAGTTTGGTAAAGCATATTGTGATTTGATATTGTAGAACTGCTATAAAGTTACTTGCTGAGTTTTATACTCATTTGTTTTGTTTTAATCTAACCATGGCAGTTAAGCAAGAAGATGGCCAGGCTTAGGCGCACTGCTCGTAAGAGCGTACCTGGTGGTCCCTACCGTGTTGAGGGCTTCCGGTTGCCAGAGCAGGTAGTGGTAATTATGAGTGAGCTCGCGCCTAGAAAGAAGTGTATAAAGATACAATGGGTTATCTGTCGGTTCCCAGCCGGAATTGATATTGGTTATTTAATAATATTTTGGGCCTGTAAGTGATATTTTATGATTGGTAGTTGTAATCTTGTCTCATACTTTATCATGTTGATCCTGTTAGTAGTTAATCGGGGTTTATGTATATTTAATTATTAGATTAGAGGTGTGTGAGTCCTCATTTCCTAACCCCGAGATTGAGGGTGTCACATTAAGACTAAGGGTTTGAGAAGTTATACCTTCCTTGGAGAGTGGAGAATCACTTAGGAAGCCTTAAATAACCACTAACTATCTCTACTAAGCTTGGATCTTGAAGAAAACATAAGAAAACACAAAGTTAGTTTCTTGAAAACACTATTCACCAAGAACTTTGATGAATTGATTAGTTATGTTAAACATGAAATCTTGAGCTTAAACTTATGGCTCATCTAAGTTATGAATTATGGAAGCTAAAGAAACAAACCTCTTGAATTATGATTAAGTGGAGCTTGGGTTTTGGAATTTTTCTTCCTTGTTTTTCTTCAAAAAGCCATGGGCAAGGAGATGGGGGGAGGGAGAAATGAATGTGTTTGCTTGGTTGCTTCTTCTTTTGACTTAGGAATTGATTTTAACCTTTTTACCATGGTTAATAATGCTTGGCTAATAATCAACCAACAAAACCTACCCACTTGTCATGCTTAGGTCATCAAGCTTAGGTCATCCATTTGCCACATGTCTTCTCCTTGTGGTGTGATGACATCATCATCCACTAACCTCTTTGATTATCCCCTAATTGCTTGGCTAATGACCGCTTATCTGTTTTACAGTTCGCTTAACTTTCGTTCGCGTTTATCGTTCGAGGGATCATATCCGGGATCTTATTATTTGGGTTCCCCTAAACCTTTCTCAATATTTTATATTCCTTTTATGATCCTCTCTTATAATCCTTGAATTTAAATCTTTTTAATCATGTTACCGTATACTCAATTCTTTCGGTATCTGGTGGATTTTCGGGAAAAATCAAAGTGTCCGGATTCGAATTCTAACGACCTTTACATACACTCATTTACTTTATGGAATACTAATACGATCTTAGAATTTCCATAACAGTACTCCTATATATCATGGTCTAATAATTTTCCTTAATCAGCATCATCAGCAAAAGTTACTATTCATCAAGGTTTCAAAAATTTCAAAAAAAATTGGGGTTATTACAATTTCTGCATTTAGATAGTTTGACATCATCAATTGAAACTTGTACATATTCTCATAATGCACAAGTTGGGGAAGATTGTTAGATATAACTGATGATATCAGCAGAAACTATCAGAAGTTTATATCAGGACTTATATCAGCATTTACTGAAGAGTGACATCATCAGTACTTATATCAGTACTTGATGATCAGCAGATGATGTCATCAGAACTTGTCACTTCAGTAGATATTCGAAGAGAAGAAGGAAAGCATGAATTTAAGGCGGTGAAGGACTTTATCTCGAAAGCATTGAACTAGGTTTCCTTGTTGTTAATAGAATAGGATTCTTTATATATTGTGTAGCTGTGCTCTATATAAAGCACAGATTAGGTTCATGCTATAAGCATTGTGAATAATGTTATATCATTCGTATAACCTAGCATCTCTCAAGGATATTTGTTCATCTTTTCGAGAGAGTACGGTTGTAATCATTTTTTATCTGTTAATAAAAAATGGTTGATTCTGTTGAAATTTTGTCGAATTGATTGTATTAACTGTATTAACCCCCCCTACTGTTGATTACGGCCTAACATTCTCACTTTTAAATTTAATTACTAAACACTCAACATTTTTCTCTACTCCCATTAGTAATGACTTGCACCAAGCTAATATTAGTAACTTATTTCTATTCAATTATCTAATCATGACATTTTAATTAGAAATATTCGGTAAAATATAAATATCTAAAAAAATATTTAGTTTATAACCCAAAATTTTAATGTAATTAAATTCTTAGAGTAATTTTATAAACTAGATATTTTTCTTACTATCACAACCATATAATACACGTAATAATTCGAGTTGGTAAAGTATTTAAAAATAATAATACGCTAACATACCTCTTAGAAATATTAATTAAATAATCATATTCTCAAATACTTTAATAAAGCGATCTTCAACATTATTTAACTAATATAATGTTACCGATAAACCTCTCAAGAAATTCACGTCAATTAAAATTACTTCCTTAAAATTTAAACACTATAACTATTTTTTATATATAATTCCTAAAAGTTTTTATTTTTAGGCCAGTTCTATATTTAATATTTATTTTATCTAAGTATTATTTTTAAATTAAAGTTTTATAACACAACCACTAAACTTAAATTCAATACCCAATTAACTTTATTTTTCAAACCCACTCCCTTTTATTCCAATTTTAATTAAATTTAAACCCGTTTACACCACACACTTACCTAATTACTCTTTTACCCTTAAATTCATCTTTTTCCCCAACTTCATCATCTTCTTCAACCTCTCCACCTTCCTCACCATTCTTTCCGGCGAACCACCGGCCGGAAAACGCTGTCGGTGGTCACCCCTTCCTCCTCCATTCCTGATCTCTCCCTCGCCTCTATTCTCTCTCTCTCCCTCTCTCTATCTCTCTCTCTTCCTTCCGTTTTCCCCTTATTTTCGTGTCGTTTTCCGGCACTACCACCATCACCGCCGCCGGCCGAAGCTTGGCGACGGCGCTTCCGCCCCTTCCGACAACTCCCCATCAACAAAACAACCTCCATTCCACTTTCATAAACTAATATAAAAATATATTTGACACAATATTTTGACTAATAAGAATATGCAACTTCTTCTATAATTAACAACTCCACTTTCATAAACTAAGATAAAAATATATTGTTTTCGTTAATATCTCTTATTTTATACTTCGCGAATTATGAAAATAATTTAAAACTAACTCATAGTAATTGTAAAGCGAATTGTGTTATAAAGAGCTAGAAGTCATAGCAATATATTTATTTATTTTTTTTATATTTTCTTCGAATAAACGAATATATATAACAGAAATAATAAATAACGACCATTTAAAGAAGATAAAAGTGCCACCTTGATCGAATCTCTTTCTCAAATTCTCTTGTTCCTCACTCTTTTACTCTTTCTTTAAAATTACTAATAAGACAAATTTTTAAATTTAGGGAAAGAAAAATTATTTATATAGTTTTGAAATACACAAGAAAACAAAAAAAATCTAATAGAATTATTAATTATTATCGCTCCACATCGAAATAAATTTGTTCAACTAATTTGTGATCAAATACTTTAAATTGCAATTATCGATTACTACACTTGATACCCATATTTTACCAAATTATTAATTCTATATAAAATACTAATATTCCATAAAATATTATTAAAATAATACCAAAAATTCCTTTTAATTAAATAACCCTTTATAAGTATATAAAAACTTTAAACTCCGTTATTCCCTAAACTGCTACCTGCATGTCTTAACCGCCCATAAGATCAATAAAATCCTTAACTCTCCCATCCATCTATTTAATTTGGTAAAGACAAACTATACGAGCTATATCACATATTTCCTTGAAACTTTACGGTTGTTACACAAAACTCTCCAACAAATTCTATGAATGTGGATATGATAAATACATCAATTCCTGATTCTCCATCTCTTAAATTCATGGAGGAGCCAAAATCTCAAGCAAGTGATCATCATCTAATTGATGATTTGTTGGATCACTTGCCAATACTTTCTCAAACTATTGGAGAGTATGTGTAACAAAATCTAAAATTAATCTCCATAGACTAAATAATAGTTTTAACTTCTATTCCTTTTTATTCTACTCTCTCAACAGATATCCATCATCCATTGATTAGTGATTGTCTTTCAACGGACATGTTTCACAGCAGTCATCCGTTGATAATTCTAACTACACTTTCAATGGATATTTCACATCCGTTGAATGTTACTGCACAACTTGATATCTCCAAATCCAATACAAGTGTAGATGATTTAGTAGTTGTCCAATCACTCTTAGATTTGAGGTAATGGAGTTATTTGAGTGAGAGGCTGGGTTGCTCCTGGGGAAAAGGTGAGGAAAAAAGTGAAACTATGCATGTTATTTCTTCCAGCATAGCAAAAGAGAGTGAGAGAGGTGAGGGTGTGAGGGTGGTGAGCCAATGGGAGCCTTTGATGCAAGAACAGAGAGAACATGAGAGAAAAGAATGTACAAGAGAGATAAGGTTGGAAGCCATTGAAAGTGGGTCAATGAATGTCAATGAGGCTGAAAGGAAAAGACTATATCAGCAGGCTATTATAGATTCTATTTTCTTATATACTGAGACATTTACTCACACTGTTATAGTCTACCAAACATTGGTTGTTTAGGGAAATGAGGAGGCAGAAAAGACAATAAATCTAGTACACACAATAACATCTGTGCAAAGGGCTAAAGATGATTTGTCCTCTCTACCTTCTATAGCTAATGATGTGGACTCAAACTTTGGAGCTCATGGTGATTCTGAGTTTGAAGTTGATTTTGATGATGAAGCTGGCACCAACTTAGGGGGAGATGAAGGCCCTAGTTCTTCTACACAAAATCCATATTGGATACTCAGTAAGGAATGTAGCTATCATCACTTCACATCAACAATGTTCAAGTTAATCAATCAAACTCAATCAGCCATTCAAGCCACTACCAATGTCAACATCAAAGCTCTACTAGAAGCCCATCTTGAGCCTCTCCAACTGCACAAAATTCAAAATCTCAAACAGACTCAAGATATGGATGACATAAAGAATGCAGTTGAGGCAGTAAAGAAAGAGTTGAATGAGAAAATTGAAGACAAACTTCTAGCAGCAACTATAAGGGAAGTTCAACTCAAGTTGATGAAGGAAAGTGATTTGGCAAGGAAGGTTGAGACCCTCACTGACACACTATCTAGAGTTAAAAACTTGGTGGCCAAGATACTGAAAGGTCAAGATAAACAGACTCAACTCCTTTAACAGTTGGTGGCTGCTCAAACTTCAAACCCTGCTCTACTTGATGCTAACAAAAAGGGGGAGAAGAATGTGCACATTCAAGTCAGTAAAGTGATAGTTCCAGCTATTACTATCTCAAAGCCACCATCCTTGGAAAGCATTGATCTAATCAATCTTGCATCAACTGAGCTCAAGATAAAAGAGAAAAGGAAACAGATTGATGACAGGATTGCACAAGTATTTGGTTCAACTGCTAATTAAGCAAAATCTGTGAAGCACTCCACACAGTTGAATCCAATTACTTTAAAAGAAATGAAGCTAGAGAACTGTGAAAGAGGAAAACCTTCCATGAAAAAGAAACAACAGTCCATTATGGTTTTGAAGCCTAAAAATCATTCTTCAAAACTCTCAAGTAAGAACCCAATGGATCAAGCCTCTTCACCTCCTAGACCTGATAAAATTAAGTTATTAGGTAGATCAATTGAAAGCTTCAAGACTACTAAGATTCTATACTAAAGAGAAGAATGGAAAAGATCTACAGACATGGAAGATTGATTTGTGTGATGAGTGGACACCCTCAGTTTGGAGAAGACAAAAGGGAAGAGAAGCAAAGACTAAAATATGAGAAAAAACAGGCTTCTAAAGAAGCTCAACAGAAAAATGAGAAGCCTCTACCACAACTGAAAGTGAAAATCAAGTCCCAAAGAAGTCAGGAAAAGGGTACTAGAAGGTTAGAGCCAAGAGGAAGATCAATGAAGATGAAGAAATGCAAACTGAGCCAATACAATCTACAACCTCAAGTCAACCAACTGTGCCCACTGTGGAGCTAGTTGAATTCAAGGTTCATCCAGGTGTAAATTTCCATGGTGAACCAATTATACCTAAGGATGAACCCATAGATTGGGACAGTTTACCTTTGCCGGATCTAACTTTATCACTACCGGTAAAAAAGAAGACTGCAAGAAGGAAACATATGGGAGTCAAGTCTAACCCACCTTAATTCAAAGCCATCTCCAAGCCAAAGTCCACAGTCAATAAGGAGGATCAACTCTTCATATGTGACATCAAAGAATTCTTAGATATAAATCTTTTTATCTGGATGAGCTAGAGGAAATAAGAGGGATTGATGCTTCATACAAGCTTCCAAAAAGATTGGTGTTTAGATATAAAGGTGGTAAGGAGATTACATGGCCTCTCTACAGAATTCTCAATGAAGGCTACAATGTCCTAGTAAAGGTGTTTTTATGCTATGAAGAAAGATTGTGGATTCACTAAGGTGGCCAAATCAGAAGGACTTAGCAAGATCAGCTAAATCAGACAAAGCTGGAGAGATCCAAATGCTCTACCTAGAGTTTTGACTATCCCATACACTGGTGATAGAGTGCATTTGAGACCCTACTGGATGATGGAGTTTAGAGATGAAAAGTTTGTCAGGAGATTTTTCAGACTTGAAGACTAGCTACAAATATCAAGTAATGATACACTCAAAAAAATACAGGAGGTGCTGGATATCAACAATGAAAATGAAGCTGAATTTTTTAGACAACTTCAGAACCAGATTGAGGAGCATGATAAGAGGTTGGGAAAGAGGACAAGGGATTCAAGGAAAAGGGAATAATCAGCTCAGTCTAGATCAGCACCTTAAAAATGACATGTAAATATTCCTTACTTTCTTGGTTAAATTTTCAATTGAAGAATTTTGCAATTTTATCTACTGTTTAACTGTATTAATTTTAATAGGAAGTTTTTGTTATCATTGAGTGAAACTGAATTTATGCCTACAATTCTATTAGACATAAATTGTAAGGAATATATTGTAGGTTTGATGATAACTTACCAAAAACACTCTAAGTACATATATTAAATGTATTTGTAGCTTTCAACAGATGATCACATTATTTATCCGTTGAAAGAGTAGCTTATTTGAATAGGTTTGAAACACATTCTGTATACTAGATTAGTTGGGTGATGTTAGGTCACACACACTGTAGAGGGGGTGAATACAGTATAAAGTACAATCAAATCGAACTTTAATATCTCAAGTAACAGAAAACAAACTTTATTGAAACAATAAACTCTGTCACAGTATGGAACTGTTACCTCTCAGTGATGAACAAATATCACGAGAGCTGCTAGGGTTATAATGAATAATCTTCTCGAATATATTAACACTTATAGTATAAACCCTATGTCTGTGTTTATATACTACACAGTTACAAGATAATCGCTAATTGATATGGAATATAATTCTGCTTCCTAAAATATATCAATCAGATATGTTTTCTTCCAAGTATTCTATTCTTCATAGAATTCCTTCTTCATGCATATCTCTTCTTATGTTTATCTCGATCTTCTTTCCTTTAAACAGCTAATGTCCTTATCTGAACATCCTTCAGCACTTAAGTTCTGATATCCATCTTCTGATGATTATCTCCTGATAATATAAGTACTGATATCCTTAAGTTCTGACTTCCAGTAAGTACTGATTTATCTTGTTTAAGTAAGATCTGAAAACTAAACATAAATCATAATAACCATGACATTATCAAATATATCTAACAATCTCCCCCAACTTGTAAATTAGCATAATATACAAGTTTAATAGATATTTGATGATGTCAAAAACATTAAGTACAAATGCATGAGAATTAGACTAGATAACTACAACTTACAGTCCTTAAAGCTTTACCAATATTTAACTTCTGATAACAGCTTCAGTCTGTACAAATATCAGAATTTAAGCAGTTGTAGATCTTGACTTGGATTCATCTTCTGATCTCTCTGATGTCAGGAGTTGTTCTGAGATAGTTCTTCAACAAACATCTCTCAACATATCTAAGTTCATCAATCATCCTCCTTTTAGCATCTTTAAGCTCTGCATTATCTTCACCAATTTGAAAGATTGCAGCCCTAAGATCATTAATCTTTGCTTTTCTTATATCCTGATCCAGTCTGATCAAATAAGCTTTATCAGACTCAAGATTGAATTCCATAGCCCTGTAACCCAGAAAGGTAGTTATAATTTTAGCAGTGTTGGGGTTCATTTCAACTATATCACCCTTGTGATCTCTGTACTTTGGAACATATGTGATGTCAGACTTAACAGAATAAAGCCTTTTCTGTCTCTGAATCTGATCCTTCAAATAGTTTGCAGCACTTCCTGTCAATCTGTCATCCACTTGAAGTAAGAATAGTACATGCTCCAATTCTTCAAAATACTTCAATGGAATGGCATTTTGCCTTATATGATAAACCCTACCATCTGTCATGAAGTACACCAAGATGTGTTCTTTCAAGTAGGTATGGTAAACCTTTTGTACAGATTCCAGTTGATTCAATCTCTCAGTAGTTACTCCAATACCTGGTTCACTCAAGGAAGTTGGATCATTGGTAGTTTTCTGTATTCTTCTTTCATCAGCACTTCCCAATCCAGTTTTATCTCTTGCTTCCTTTCCAGTAACTACTCTTGCTTCAAAACCACTTGCAGCAGTCTTCAAAGGTTGAGTCTGTTTTGCTTTAGTGAATCCTGGTAGGAGTGTCTTTGGTCTAACTTCTGATATCAAGTTAACTTGAGCTAAGTCAGAGGTTACTTGCTTCTTCGAAATATCAGAACTTTTTGTCTCTTGACTCTGAACAACTTGAGCCATGTCAGAGGTTGTTTTAAGAACTTTTCTTGAAGTCAGAGCAAGATCATCCTTTTCATCAGAGATTTCTTCATTCTCAGGAGGCACATAAATCTTGATAGGTTCACCAACCTTTTCTTTACCCTTGGATCTTGGATCTATCTGTGGTTGTGATTTAATCAATGTTGCTTCAGTATTTGTCCTTTCTTTTATCACAATGCCTTTGAGTTTTGGAAGTATCTTTTTACTAGAAGCTTCGGATTTAGATATGACTTTTTCTGATTTAAGTCTGGCTTCTTCTTCCATTAAACTCTCCAAGTCCATTCCTGGATATTCCTGAAGAAATAACTGTCTTGACATTTCTTCATCAAGATCTAAAAGTTCATCAGAACTTATCCTTTTACCAGTAGCAAAACTAATTCTTTTTCCAGTATCAGAACTTGTCCAGTGACTTGTGATTTCAGCTTTTCTTGATAAGAAACCTCTACCTTGACTATGACCTCTACCCATTCCAGAGTTTCCTTGATCATCCTTTTCATCATCCTTCCCTTTCAGTGTCTTGTCAGTCTTGCATTTGGACTTAATTACTTTCTCCCCCTTTTTGGCATCAGCAGGTAGTAGAAGAGAGACAAGCAATTCCACTGAGGCTTGGATTTCAGTAAGTTGAGATTGCTGAGAAGCTTGATTTTTCAGAATATCATCAATCTGAGCTTGTTGTTTCTCTTGAGTCTTCTCAATATAAGCAATCCTGTCAAAGGTAGGTTGGAAGAACTTTTTCTTGTCAATTTTCTGAATTTGTTCCTGTTTGATGAATTCTTCCTGAATCTTGTGTAGCTCCGCATGAGTAGTTGAATGGAGACCTTGTAGATGTTTAGTACTCAATGCAGTGACTCTAAGATGTGTTTTGAAATCATCAGTAATTAACATCTCATCAGCTTTAGTCAAGTGCTCAGCAAGATGCTTTGTATTTGGAACACAAGAAACTGAGTTCCATTCCTTAGTCCACTCCTGTCCTACAGGAGTTTCACTCCAAGGCACTGGTGCTTCTCTGGTAACAAACTTCTTAACAAGTTTAGATTTAAGAATAGTTTGTTGAGGAGCATATCCTGAAGGACCTGGTTCATCAACATCTGTATTTGGAGCAGCATCACCAGTATCTCCAGCATTTGCAGCATCAGAACTTACAGAAGCAGCCTCTTCTGATAAAACAACAGTGTGAGTAGTAATGGAGGCTTCAGCATCCTCTAATTGCTGATCTGGTTCTAAGTTCTGATTAACAGCCATATCCTGATGCTCACCTATATGCTGATCATCAGCATTTAGATGCAGAGAAGGTGTAGAAGAGAAGTCTGGATTTTGAGCAGCATTAGTAACAGGTGTTGTTGATGGATTAGTTGCTGTTGGAGCTTCTAAGAGAATTACTTCAGGCACAACCAGGTTTTGAACATCAATTTCAGTACTTGTGCCTGGAACAACAGGAGATACAGACGTTCGAACAGGAGACACATATGGTGTGTTGGCCTTGTCAGGAACAGCTTCCTGAGATGGAGTTGATGAAGAAGAAGTAACTTTAGCAAATTCCTTTTCTTGTGAGATCAGAGATTCCTGATCTCCTTCCTTAGCTGCTGCTTCGTCATCATCTGAAACTGGCCTTTTTGCCCTCTATTTCTTGTATCTCTTTGTAGATATGGATTCCTTGGGAGTGTCAGGAACAGTCATTCTTCTAAGCCTCTTGAGAAGCCTAGATCCCCCAATTCCAGAATCCTTCTGAGAAGTCACTGTCTCAGCTTCTTTGATAACAGGTTCTGATATAGAAACATATTCCTCACTGTCAGACTCATCTCTCAAAGCAATCCTTCTTCTCTTTTGAGGTGTTTGAGGAACAGTCTTTATCCTCTTAGGCTTGGAAGATGAAGGCTTCACAGTAGGTGCTGAGGATGAGGGTTGAACTGTCTGTGAAATGGAGAGATAGGATTTGATATACTGCCTGAGGGTTGGTTGAGTAGTATGAGTGGTATGTTCTGATGGTTGTTGTGATATTTGGGAGGTGGTTGTTGGTTGAACATTAGGATAAACAGATCTATAGGAATCAGGATCAGCATTTACTAAGATCTGTTTTACAGACTGAGGAATCTGTAAAGGTCTAATCACTTGTTTCTTAGTGTCAGCATTTACCAGATCATATAAGTAACATTTTGTAACTTTGAAAGGTGGAGTTAAGGTACTAGTTAGTCGAGGTTCATCAGTACAAAAAGTATATATAAGTTGACAGAATCTAGCAAAGTAGACAACATTCCTATCCTCTGTCATCCTATCCCCAATAAAACCTATTATAGCAGTTGCAAAATCAAAATGAGTTTGGTTTATAATGGCATACCCGATGTGCTGACTCATTATGGGGATGGCATCAAAATTCGAACACTTGTTCGCAAAAGCTTTAGTGATGCAGTCGAAGAAGAAGCTCCATTCCCTTCTGATATGAGCCCGTTTCAACTGCCCAAGCTTTGCCAAACTCTGTTCATACCCCAAACTGGCCATTAACTCCTGAAGAGCTGATTCCTCTGGAATTGAAAAAGTACATCCTTCTGGGAGATGTAGAGCCTTGCGTATTATACCAGGAGTGACTGCATATGAAGAATCACCCACTTTGAAAACAATACTAGGAGTACCATTTTGACCACCATTATCAAAGTTTCCAGTCCTCCAAAGTGTCAAAACTTGTTGGCTTGAGAATACTGAAGGTTGGGTCAATGCATACCCGATTTCACTGTGTGCAAGAAGATCTTGCACAAAATGCAACTCAGACGGAGCTTCAACATTATCAAGAATTGCAGCATACTTGTTTGGAACAAATTTAGCTCCATCAATGATTAAATCCTTAGGTGCCATGAAATTAATCGAGATTTATAAGTGCCTGTTAGGTGTTTGATAGAATGTCTATATGAAAAACCAACGTTAGAAGAAGAAAGAGAGTAAAAGCAAATAGAGAGAAAAAGTATGAAAGGAAATAAAAGAGTAAAAAATCCTCTCTCTATCTTACTTATACTTTTGAAAAAAAAATGTAACCGTTGGACACTTGTCAGACATGCAGTAAAAACGAATAGTTAATTGGGCACGAGAAAACAGTAATCATTACTTACCCACTTGCAGTTTTTCAAGAAAAAACCATTCCACTTACCCAGTTATTCCATTAGTCAAGGTGAAACAGTTTTAATTCAAAATTGAAACTGTTCCCACTTATTTAATTATTTTTCACTGCAACATTAGTATTCTGAAAAAAAATCGAGTGAAAATGACCATAATAAATCAGATGAGCAAGTACTGATAAAGTAAAATCAGAACTTAAGTTAAAACAGAATTTATATGGTCATCAGAATATGAATATGTATCAGAATTTATCAATGCATTACAAAATATCTCAGAGATAAGATCTTGAAACAAAAACAAATTTCATTAATATATCAAGAGAATACATTCATGAAATTTAAATTACATCAGAACTTTTTACAAGATTGCCCTAAGCTGCTAAACCTAACGTCAACAGCCTTTGTCCTAGCTCAAGAAGCAGGGCAAGGCTGATGATGAAGAAAAACAGGAAGAAGAAAATAAATCATTTCTTCTTCCTACTCTCGATAAACAGAATAGCGAGTCGAATGATTCGCTCTTGCTGGCGGAGAGCTTCCAGCCTTTCCTCCTCCAATCGCTCCAGATGGCGATGGTAGTCCATGTAGAAGAACAGGAGGTGGGTGAGTATCTCCTGGGGAACGGAGTCCCATATCTCATCAGGAATGGCAGTAACATGCCATTCTTGCTGCCAATCGGCACAGCTCAGCTCCATGTTGAATGTTTCGTAGTTCAAAAACATGTTGTAATTGACCATGGTGTTTTGATATAAAGATTATGGAGGTGAGTTTGTGATAAAAGATTTGATGGGAAGGCTGATGTGAAGTGGTTGCTTATATAGGCAAGAGAATGCCAGGAGACGCAAAGAAATTGAATGCTTACAGGTAGAATTAATTCTACCTCGTCTCCCCAGACTTGGAAAAGGAAAAACATTCATTGGAAAGAGAAAACATGGTTTAATGCGCACAAGAAGCAAGTAAAAGTTGACTGTTCATGTACGAGTACCACTATCCCTAACTATAGTGACTATTAATCTTCCACTTCAACATATTCTGGTTTAAACTGAGACTGTTGTCAAATTTTATCCACAAATAAGTCAAGTAAAGAATCAGACTGTAATATCAGAACTTAGACCTATATCAGAACTTAACAGTCATCAGAACATAATTTCTTAACTCGAAAAAGGAATGCCTATTTTAGTAAGTCCTCACACAAATTCTGATTTATATTCTTCAGAATTTAATCATCAGAACATGCAATCAGAACTTGTCCTCAGAATTTGTGCAATGTGACACAATGATTGTTCATCTAAAACAACATAGATCACCACAGTGATTTTCATCATTCATATGGAGTGGTTAGTGTGTGCATTAAGCTAAATATCAGACAAGGAGTAAAGTCTGATTCTGTTAGGTCCCAATGTGTTTGTAGAAGGGGGGGTTGAATACAAACAGCACCGAATAATCGAATTAAATGCGGAATAAAAAATGTGAAACAAAATTCAAGTTAAATAAAAATATTATTAAACTTGAAAGGTGTTACAACAACTGTATCGATTACAAGGAATTAATCTCAAATTAATTATCACAAATCTAGAATAAATTCGACATGAACTTTTTCTATTTTTGCAATAATTAGAATCAAATGCTAAACGCGATTTGAGATTAAGTTCTAGGGATTTTAATCCGCTAGATTGATACACAAGAGCAAGATAAAGATTTCTAGTGGTTTGGATTTAACATTAACAAACTAGAAATTTAATCTTGAATTTCTGCAGAGAAGATGATTTTATATTTCAAGGTGGCTGCACTTTGTTCTTGGCTTGTGTTTTTTGTATTATCAATGATATGCTGCTTCTCTGCTTCTATTTAATCAATCAGCTGAATCAATTGAATTGGAATGACAATCCTTTAAGCTTGTATGACTTTCGGTAGGACAATTGAATGAACTAGCAAGACAATCTGAATGAACTAGCAAGACAATCAGAATGAACTAGCAAGACAATTACCCTCCTAGAGTAACTTTCGGTGAGACAATTGACAATGGCCTAGCATGACAATCGGTATGACAATCCTGATTGTCATGCTAGTTCATTTTCAATTGTCTTGCTGATTTAATGCTTGAATTTAATCCAATTAAGCTTCTGAAAATTCCTAAAATTCCTAGAATTAATTCAGAATTAATTAATCAATTAATTCAATTAATAAATAAATTATTCTTCGCAGATATAATTTATTTTCTTAATTAAATTAGATGACTTAATTAATTAATAGAGAATTAATTCTAGTCTTGAGCAGCAACCATTCTTCTGCAAATCTTCTGAAAATCACTGAAAATTATGAATCAATTCCATCACTTCAACGTTGACACTCGATGTACTGTCTGGTTCATGAGTGACTAACTTCCGTGACGTTTCTTCATGTCTTGACTCTGACACTTTGATTTTCTTCAGATTAAATCCTTGTAATTTATTGATACCCTGACGAGATCTCTGTCACTTGATTAAATCCACGATCTTGATTTATATCACTGAGGCATGATCAATTTCTTGAACTTCTTCCAGTGAATTAATTCCTCAAGTCTGTAGATGAACCTTGTCTCTGAATCCTTTGACAGATATTACTTTGTGAGATCTCTCTGATGGTAGTTCCACTATTTACTTATTACATTCTTATTTGAGTTGAGTTGAATCCTCGAATATACAAATAGGTCTATGACATATGACTTACAGATTCACTTCAGTACATCTTAGAAATAAGGCATAATTAAAACTTTGCTAAAGAGCTGTCATTATTCTACAACCTACTGTTGAATGAGTTTATGCTTGAGTCCACCTCAACTATTTTGTGCTAATTTTGTGCATCTTTTGAAATTCCATTTTAGAGTGGCTTCTCAGTGTAAGTGAGTCATGACTGCTTATCAAAATTTATGCTATTATCAGAGTATTTCTCCGGTAATCATAGAGTGTGAAAAGTCACCAAGAAAATATTTTGCTTTTCTAATGCATATTTACTTAATACCAGCAATGCACTTGGGTCGTCCCTTCCACATTTTTACTCTAGATCTCAAAGGAGTACCTGATTTTAATCCATGATTATTTTCTTTTTCTTTTGATAAGAGAGGTTTATCAGCACTCAGTACATTCAACAGATTTACTAGCATCAGAACTTAATAGATGAGAAGCAATATTCTAGTTTGTGACTTAGTAATAAGATAGACCAAGTAAGCTCAACTAAGCATAATTATCAGAATTTGCTTGTGTCAATAGATTTCCACAAAAATAATTATTTCTTACATGGGATCCCTTGTTTATTGAAGACTACTAGGTCAGCATCTAGCACAGTTATCCTCATAGGATTGAATAGTTACCTAAACAGACATATCACTATCAGAGTTTAGAAACATTGATCAGACAACAGTCAGTACTTAAACACATTTTTCAATTAAGCACAGAATATACAAAGAGATTAAATTCTGTAAATATTGATCATAAAGTCTGATGCATCAGAACAAAACTAAGCAGATTTAGAGAAAGAACCTGAAACCATTCCAAGTTCATTTACCAATCTTGTAAAAGTAGCTTCACACAATGGTTTTGTGAAGATATCTGCTAGTTGTTGATCTGTTGGAACAAAGTGCAATTCCATTGTACCTTCATCTACATGTTCCCTGATGAAGTGGTACCTGATGCTGATGTGCTTTGTCATAGAGTGTTGAACTGGATTACCTGTCATAGCAATAGCACTTTGATTATCACAATAAATAGGGATTTTGAAATATGTTAACCCATAATCCAGTAACTGATTCTTCATCCAAGGAATCTGTGCACAACAGCTTCCTGCAGCAATATATTCTGCTTCTGCAGTTGATGTGGAAATTGACTTTTATTTCTTGCTAAACCAAGAAACCAATCTGCCTCCAAGAAATTGGCAGCTTCCACTTGTGCTTTTCCCAGTCAATTTTGCAACCTGCAAAATCTGCATCTGAGTAAACTATTAGTTTAAAATCTGATTCTCTGGGATACCACAATCCCAGATCAGCTATGCCTTTAAGATACTTGAAAATTCTTTTCACAGCTGTTAAGTGAGGTTCTCTTGGATCTGCTTGAAATCTTGCACAAAGACAGGTAGCATACATGATATCAGGTCTACTAGCAGTTAGATAGAGTAGAGAGCCAATCATACCTCTGTAATCAGTAATATCTACTGATTTACCAGTATCCTTATCCAGTTTTGTTGCAGTGGCCATGGGAGTGGATGCACTTGAACAATCTTGCATTCCAAATTTCTTCAGCAAGTTTCTGGTGTACTTAGTTTGACAAATAAAAGTGCCTTCTTCATTTAGCTTGATTGAAGGCCCAGAAAATAGCTAAGTTCCCCCATCATACTCATCTGATACCTTGACTACATCAGTTTGGCAAACTTCTTGCAAAGTCTGTCATTTGTAGACCCAAAAATGATATCATCAACATAAATCTGGACCAGAAGTAAGTCCTTTCCATGGTTGAGGTAGAACAGTGTTTTGTCTATAGTTCCTCTGTTAAATCCACTTTCCAGAAGAAACTGAGCTAAAGTCTCACACCATGCTCTGGGAGCTTGCTTAAGTCCATAAAGTGCTTTATCAAGCCTGTAGACATAATCTGGATGTTTGGAATCTACAAAGCCTAGAGGTTGTTCAACATATACTTCCTCCTCCAATTCTCCATTGAGAAAAGCACTTTTCACATCCATTTGAAAGACAGTAAACTTTTTGTGAGCAGCATAAGCCAAAAATATCCTTATGGCTTCTAACCTAGCAACTGGTGCAAATGTTTCATCATAATCAATTCCCTCATGTTGAGAATATCCTTTTGCAACCAGCCTTGCCTTATTCCTTGTAATTATGCCATCACTGTCAGTTTTGTTTCTGAATACCCACTTTGTACCAACAACAGATCTATTCTTTGGTCTTGGCACTAGGGTCCAGACTTTGTTTCTTTCAAATTCATTTAACTCTTCCTGCATTGCTTGCACCCAATCAGCATCTTGAAGAGCTTCTTCCACTTTCTTTGGCTCAGTCTGAGAGAGAAAAGAATTGTAAAGACATTCGTTTGAAGTACCTGTTCTAGTTCTGACACCTGCATCAGGATTTCCAATTATCAAATCAGGTGTATGTGATTTAGTCCACTTCCTTGCAGATGGAAGGTTTTCTCTAGAACTGGATGCTCCCCCATGATCCATGCTGTCTTCAACTTCATTTTCTGATGCTCCCCCTGAAACTATGCTCTCTGAGTTGGATTCTTCAGAATTTAGATTTTTAGAACTATCAGAACTTGGCTTATCAGAACTTGACGAATCAGAACTTGAAGAGCCAGATGTATGTTCTGATGCTTCTTGAGATATGGTAAGATCTTGAGTATGCCCCCCTGCATAGGTGCATCTTTCTTTGACGTAGTCACCACAGTTTCAATAACATCAGAGTTTAATCCATCAGAGTTGGCATTATCAGGACTTATATTGTAAGGATTTTCAGTATCAGAATTTGAGTCTTCATTTTCAAATCTCAGCTGATCATGATCAATAAAATCTTCTAGTCCAGTAATCTTCTTGTCATCAAAGGAGACATTGATAGATTCCATGACCACTCTTGTTCTCAAATTATAGACTCTGAAGGCTTTTGTGGAAATTGGATATCCAACAAAAATTCCTTCATCAGCTTTTAGATCAAATTTGGATAGCTATTCAGGATGAGTCTTAAGAATAAAATACTTGCATCCAAATACATGAAAGTACTTCAGATTTGGCTTCTTTTTCTTCACCAACTCACATGGTGTTTTTCCTTGCTTGTTAATGAGTGTTGCATTTTGAGTAAAACAAGCAGTCTGCACAGCTTCAGCCCAGAAATAGGTTGGAAGCTTTGCTTCTTCAAGCATTGTACGTGCAGCTTCAATGAGAGTTCTATTCTTCCTTTCAACAACTCCATTTTGCTGTGGAGTTCCAGGAGCAGAAAATTCCTGCTTAATTCCATGGTTTTTGCAGAACTCTTCCATTATCAAATTCTTGAACTCAGTGCCATTATCACTTCTTATGGTTTTCACAGAATCTTTGACCAATTTATCCAGATGTTTTACATGATCAATCAAGATAGATGCAGTTTCACTTTTTGTGTGCAAGAAATACACCCATGTGTATCTGGTGAACTCATCCACTATGACCAACGCATATTTCTTCTTTGCAATAGAGATGACATTCACTGGACCAAATAGATCAACATGTAGTAGATGATAAGGCTCAAGAATTGATGATTCAGTCTTGCTCTTGAATGAAGATTTTCTTTGTTTGGCCTTCTGATAAGAATCACAAAGGCCATCAGGAGTAAATACTGACTTTGACAGTCCTCTCACAAGATCTTTCTTGACTAGTTCATTTATATTGTTAAAATTTAAATGAGAGAGTTTCTTGTGCCAATTCCAGCTTTCTTCAATTGATGCTCTACTCATCAGACAAATTGCAGAACCATCAGTACTTGTTGAAAGCTTAGCTTCATAAATGTTACCACGCCTGTATCCTTTCAGAACAACTTTGCCTTTAGATTTACTCAAAACTTCACAGTGTTCTTCAAAGAAATCAACATGATAACCTCTGTCACAGATTTGACTTATACTCAGCAGATTGTGTTTAAGTCCTGAGACCAGAGCTACTTCTTTAATGATGACATTCCCAAGATTGATATTGCCATATCCCAATGTTTTTCCAATGTTGCCATCTCCATAAGAAATACTTGGGCCAGCTTTCTCCACAAAGTCTGATAGCAGGGCCTTATTTCCAGTCATATGTCCTGAACATCCACTGTCCAGAACTAGAATATTTTTCCTGTTGCCCTGCAATCATAAAGACCACTTTGTTTCAGCAGCTTCAGAACTGCTATCAGCACTTTCTTTATCAGCATTTGCCATTAAAGCATAGTTCTCCTCACTTTCAGAGACTGAAGTGTCTGTCCAGTTTTTCTTCTTTATGACAAGAGCCTTGCCTTTGTCACCCTTCACTTTCTTGCAATCAGGAGATATGTGGCCTTTCTCACCACAGTTATAGCATTTGACATTGGTATAATCTCCTCTATCAGACTTTCCTCCTCTGCCCTCAGATCTTCTGAAATTCTTCTTATCAGAACTTGTGCCTTTCCTGGAAAACTTCTTTCCCTTCCTGAACTTCCTGTATACAATCTTTGTGATCCCTTTCACCATAAGAGCACACAGCTTCATCATCTCCTCATCAGCATCAGTCTCAGGCAAGCTTTCAGAATCTGAGTCATCATCACTTTCAGAACTTGATGACTCAGTATCAGACTTTGTGAAAAGAGCTTTACCCTTGTCTTTCCTTGAGGTAGCTGCCTTGGGGGATTCTTCTTCAGCCTTAAGAGCAATTGTCCTTGACTTTCCTCCTTTCCTCTTTCTTCTTTGTTCCATCTCAAGTTCATGAGTCTTAAGCATTCCATAAATTTCATCAAGAGTTGTTTCATCAAGATTGTAGTTGTCTCTTATTGTTGTTGCCTTCAAATCCCAGCATTCAGGAAGAGCTAACAGGAATTTAAGGTTTGAATCTTCAAGATCATACTCTTTATCAACCAATGACAAATCATTCAAGAGTTTGATAAATCTATCACATAAATCAGTCAATGACTCATTTGCCTTTGAGTCAAAGTGTTCATACTCTTGAGTGAGTATTGTCTTCCTGTTCTTCTTAATTGTATCAGTTCCCTGACACCTTGTTTCTAGAGCATCCCATATCTCCTTAGCAGTCTTGCAGTTAATTACCCTGTTTGACATTACATTATCAATGGCACTATGCAGTACGTGTCGTACCTTAGCATCGTTAGCAATTGATGCGATATCTTCAGCAGTATAATCACTCTTCTCCTTTGGTACGGTCTTTGCTGCTTCACCTGCAACTGCAACAGCGAGCTTGGTTGGTTTGTGAGGCCCTTCCTTGATTCTATCAAGATATTCTGGATCTGTTGCTTCCAGGAACATGGTCATCCTTACCTTCCATATGGGATATTCAGATGGTCTCAGTATGGGAACTCTGATGGTCTCATACCGACTTTGAATTTGTGTCTTTGGTGGTTCTTCAGTTTTGGTAGGCTTAGTTGGAGTTTCTGTGTCAGACATGATTGTGTTTGGATCTTAAACTGTATGTGCGTTAACAGATAGGCTCTGATACCACTTGTTAGGTCACACACACTGTAGAGGGGGTGAATACAGTATAAAGTACAATCAAATCGAACTTTAATATCTCAAGTAACAGAAAACAAACTTTATTGAAACAATAAACTTTGTTACAGTATGGAACTGTTACCTCTCAGTGATGAACAAATATCACGAGAGCTGCTAGGGTTACAATGAATAATCTTCTCAAATATATTAACACTTATAGTGTAAACCCTATGTCTGTGTTTATATACTACATAGTTACAAGATAATCGCTAATTGATATGGAATATAATTCTGCTTCCTAAAATATATCAATCAGATATCTTTTCTTCCAAGTATTCTATTCTTCATAGAATTCCTTCTTCATGCATATCTCTTCTTATGTTTATCTCGATCTTCTTTCCTTTAAATAGCTACTGTCCTTATCTGAACATCCTTCAACACTTAAGTTCTGATATCCATCTTCTGATGATTATCTCCTGATAATATAAGTACTGATATCCTTAAGTTCTGACTTCCAGTAAGTACTGATTTATCCTGTTTAAGTAAGATCTGAAAACTAAACATAAATTATATTAACCATGACATTATCAAATATATCTAACAGGTGATTTGGGAGTTTTAGTTATTTCAAAGTCATGTTGACTACTAGCAAGATATACAAAATAGGCGGGCTAATTGTATATAGAAGATGCCTTGTAATTTTGTATAAGTGAAAGGGTATCAAGTGCTCTGGAAATAATTTCAACTGCTAATCTACAAAGCTTCAACGGATGACCCTATAAAGCTCATAATATAGCATACTTTCAACGGATGAGCTAGTCAAGTTTCAATGAATGACAGATGAAGTTTCAACGGATAACACCTATAAAGTCTCAAAGGATAATTAATTCAAATAGCAGTTAAAAAAGACTTGATAGTGACTTGACAGTCACATGGGTTAATTGTATACAAAAGGAATGTGGCAGCCTGATTACAGGATTTAGGAAAAAAAATGAAGTATTTCCATTTCCATGCATAACAGAGACATTTAAAGATGCAGTATCTAACTGGAATGCATTGGATGGAAAAATGAAGAAACATGTGATTGGACCTAGCTGATAGGTTTTACATTTCATCTTATTTTCACATGTGACTTGATAATATATAAACTAAGAGTAGCAAGTAACAAAATACTAAGAAAATTAGAAATCATTTAAGCACATAAACTAGAGAGTCTTTGTAAGCTGTATTCTTAGTACTCTTAAGTTCTTAGTTGTGTTGCTTGTAAGCAGCTGTGTACAACTTTGTATTACATATATTTCTTCACATATATATATCTCTGGTGGAAATTCAATCCACCAGAAAGTTTTGAAACATCTGTTTATTTACTTTTTGTTCTTGAATACTATTATTGTTAATCCGCACACAAGCATATTCAAGCACAGTTATATTTTTGTAAGAAGTTTTCAGAATTTCAAAAAGTAATTCAATCCCCCTTTATAACTTTGTTGATATATTGTTAGGGAATAACAGTCACAAATATTATTTATAAACCATCCAACTCGATCTGCGCGCACCCCTACATGTTCTGTTAATAATTGGGAGGGGGATTTCAACTAGGCAAAAAAAAAGCAGGACAAATTTTGGGGGAAAAGAGGAGGAGTATTATCTTTTGCATCTAAACAAGTTGAACACAAATTTTTATGGTTACCACAGACTTGAAATAATTTTAAATTATTATTCATATAAAATTGTATGAAATAGGCTTAAATAAGCTGATTCCTTTTTAGAAAGATATATTACTAACTATTCACATATTGGTAACATTAGATCGACTATAAAAAAATTTAAACTTTTAAATAGTTTAATCTTAAACTATTACAAATCCAAATTGATATTCTTATTATAAATAGTTAAAACATAGCAAATAAATTTTAAATGAGCTAATTTTCGGTCAAGGATTATGTTAGAACTTATAAGTTAATTATTCAATATTTCATTAAAACAATATAATTGTGTTTGAGATTTAGGAGTCAAAATAGTCATTTGACCAGTACCTTTAACTAATGTTTCGTTCGGATTGATGTTTTGATATTTTAAGAATTATTTTTTTGACAATCCAAGTACAGTTAAAACTCTTTAAATTAATATCCTTGGGACCGAGAAAACTTTTTACTTTACTGAATTTATTACTTTATCGATATAATAATATTTTATTATTTTATCCAAAAAATAATATTTTATTACTTTATCAAATTTTTGTGCTTTACATATTACAAGAACTTGGTGAAATAAATGAAGATATCGAAGAATTAAATGAAGATATCTCTAATTTATGATATAGGAATGTGACATATATAACTTCTCATAAATTATCCAAGCGAGAATGATGTGATTACTAATCCTGACCCCGATGACAATAATGTCATGTTAAGCATGTCATCGCATTTCAAGCAATCAACACTTTAGACAATTACTTGTTATAACACGAGCAAAACATACAAGAAGTTATTTATGTTTTACATTAAATTAACAATGAGATTAATATTGATTTTGGTGGAATGAAGAAACAAGCTATTATATATTCTTATTTTTTTAAAAAAAATGAATTTTGTATACATATATATATATATATAATTATGAAATTATTACTTGGGCTCTTAATGACTTTCTAATTTTTTATTATCTTATACTTTTAGCGAAAATACAAAATTTATTACTTAAGAGAGATTATTACTTTATCGGATATTATTAAATCAAGGTTTAACTATACATATTTTTCAGAATTTAGATAATCTCTTCTATGTATAATATGGCAACATGACTTTAAAATTAGTGAGATATTTTAATATCATGAAATGACAGATTTATCCCTATATGAAATATTTATTTCAAAATTTTATTGTTGGTTGGAATTGAACCTAAGTCTTGCAATTGTATTACACAATATCATACCACCAAGCTACTCACCCATATGTGTTGTTAATCATACTCATATTAGGTGTGCTTGTGTGTTTTGAAGAAGTAAATATTTGATATTATAAATATTGAGACTAACTAATAATTTTAATTCATCTTTTTATATTTACATTTGTACTTTGTATTATAAAGTTATACGTATAAATTAGTAATATATGGTATATAGTCAACTTACATATTTTTAAGTCATTCGACTTAATGATATGGTATTATTAGTAAATATTTTCTTTATATAGATAATTGTAATATATTGACTAAATATTTATAAATATTTAATAAATTCAAACGTGATAATTATAAATTTATATGAAAAAAAATATTAACGGAATACATAAATACAATAAAAAAAATCTAAAATTGTATTGTTAGATTATAAAGGTAATTTAATTCTTAGAAAGTAAAATTTTATATTTTAGTAATTTGGTCAAATTGATCGTAAAAATGAAAGAAGTCAACAATTATAAGATAGAATTACTATTAAGTGTACTGACAAGTATAACTATTTTTAGTTTTTTATTTGGATAATATATTTAAATTTATTTTGAATTCAGCATCAAAATGTTAATCAATTTTTAAAAAATACTCAAATTTTAACCATCTTTCACAAATAGTATCAGATATATATCGAGCTAAAATGCATTTTTTACTCTTAAATTTAGTATATTTATTTATTGGTTCGATGATGACATTATCACAATGAAATTGTGTGTTCCTAAGGATAATATATTTAAACTTATTTTGAATTCAACATTAGAATGTTAATCAATTTTTATAAAATACTCAAAATTTAACCATTTTTCACAAATAGAATCATATACATATCAAGCTGAAATGCATTTTCTTACTCTTGAATTTAGTATAATTCTTTATTGGTTGGATGATGACATTATCTCAATGAAATTGTGTGTTTCTAACATTTTATATTTACATGAATTAGTGTGTTACATATCTTTATAATTTCAAGTCAATAAATAATGTAGATCAAAGTTGTTAGATCGATTTGTTGTGAGTTGTCAAGGACTTGGCCTTTTAATTAAAAAGTACTCAAGACTTGGTCAAAGTTATCATGTAAAAGTATGGCATAAGACTCAACCAACTTTTTCTCAATATTCCATTTCATTGGAAAAATATGCATTATTATCAAATTTAAAATAATGTGTATATATGTATGTGATATTTTTAATAATAATTTATTTAATTCGAAATTAGAAGAAGAAAATTAATTTTTTATAATTATAAAAATGATATTTAATATTTAATTTGGAAAATGTTTTTTTCATTTAACGATTTTTGACATTTTCCTTATAAAAAAAAAGTAAATTGTAATTATTTCATATAATTAACATTATATTTCTATTCAAAACTTTGTGAATGAAATATTAAATCCCACACAATTGTTTAATTCGCTAAATAATTATTTCATGTTATAAAAACTTAAATCATACTATAGTTTAACCTCGATGAAATAATAATCGATAAAATAATAACCTCGCTAAAATAATATTTTTTTCTGGTCCCAACATAATGGACACTATGTATTTTTACTTCCGATAAAATAAGAAACTCGATAAAGTAATATTTTTTCCCATATTATTTTAGGTTTAACATCCTAATTTAAGTTATAACTGAAGTGTATTTAAGTACAGATTTCGGTTTATGGCCTAGAAAAATTCATCATCATCGGATTCGTCAAAGGCTTGAAAAAGAAAATTGTAACATGCCATGATATGCCATTACTCATCAGGATAGAGGATGACTAAGAATAAGCTGCTTTCACTGACATATTTCGTATACTTTATTTAAATAATTAGGGACTATAAACTTTATTTTTTAACAACATTACAAGAAAAATTTTAATAGACAATGGCTCATAACTGATGTCTAAAATGTTCAAAATCGATGTCTACGTGGGTGTAGTAAAAAGTCTCTACTTTTTACATCGGTTTTGGACCAATGTAAATATCAGTTTTGGACCGATGTGAAAGATAATGAAATACATTATTTCTAGATAAATGACCGATATATTAGACATACCAAGACATCATTTAGAAACCAATGTGTAAAAAAACGTTGTCAACTGGTCAATATAACCACGCTTCTGTAATACATCAGTTATTATCTGACGTAAACAAATCAGATTACCAATAAAGAAAGCAATATAATATCATAAAAATATACGTGGGTGGATTGTGTTTTGAGAGAGTCAAAAGAAAGAAAGAAAATGAAAAAAAAATATTTGAGAGATAGAGAGAGACGGGAGATACGGGAGAGAATTGTGAAAATATCGGAGAGGAGAATTAAGAAAATATTGGAAAATATTGCTAAATAATGACTCGTGACTCGCAATGCTTATTATACTAGTTTATATAAGTTCTCAAACGTCATAAGAAAATTAATTTATTTAGTTTAAGATTCTAACGGTCAAACCACTTGCTTACTTGGTGTTTCGTATTAGATTAGTATTATAATATTGTAAAATACTTTTCGACGAGACCTACTACATAATTGTGGCTATAAAAAGCAATAGTTATTGCTCAAATCCCACTTGTAAGTTGTTAGTTAATATCGCAAGGTACCAGTCGTTATATTAAGTTCTGAGTTTCATTTAGGTTTCATGTACAGCTATTTATATGCCAGACACTGTTATCTTGGCAGGACAAAGGAAAGTTGAATTATTATTTATTAATTTATTGTATTCTTTCCGAAATATAAACTTATTAGAGATTCGATGTGCTTTGATGTGTACTTACAATTTTAAAGTCATATGTTCGAAGATCTGATAGATATAATTAAGAACTTGCAACAAGGCCGGGTACCCAGGTGTTGGTTATAGGCCCAACCAGGCCCACTGAATGAAGGCCCAATAAGCGGTTAAGGTACTGGGCCGAAGGACCTCCAGGCCCGATAAACAGAGGCCCACGAAAGTCCAGGCCGAGGCCAATACTTACAGACCGTTGGACAGAGCAAGGGACATAACGCCCCCATTTCACTCCCTCCTTAATGATTGGTAACGGCTGACACTTAAAGCAGAATCGGGTATAAAAACCCTAAGAAGAGTAAGACAAAATGGACACATTCTCTCGTAAACACTCTGCTTTTCTTGTATTATTACCCTATTCTTACACCCAGATTCTGATTCTCACACCGGAGGTGAATCGGGGGTCCAAACCCTCGCATTCTCTTCACTTTCAGGCACGGCCAAAGCCACCTTCAATCCAGTCGAAGCCTGTTCAAGGGACCGAAAGGATCTGGCTGTAACATTTGGCGCCGTCTGTGGGAAATACGAGAGTTACAAGTTGAGAACGAGACTATGACAGAAACAATTCATGAACATTCACCGCCGCCTGGTTTCACCGACAAAGGACAACCGTCCACCCTAATCGACGAGGACGGGGTTATTACGCTAACCCCTAAAGAACAGGCCTTACTCCTAAAGATCCGGGCAGAAAAGGCCGCGGAGAAGGGTAAGGCCAAAGTTGATCAAGTTGACAAGGAAGCGGAAGCGCGAGCCAAGAAAAGAGAAGTTGATGCACTCCGGTTGAAGGCCCCGCAACTGCAAAGGGAGGAAATTGAAATGCAAGAACGAACTCTGAGAGAAGCGATGCGGGTCGACGACACCGGTAGAACGAATAAAGATAGAAGGGAACGTAGGGCGTATGACGAAGAAGATGAGTCTGACTCTGACTCGCATCCCCGAAGGAAGAGGACTAAGCAACCTTACTCTTCTGATTCAGATGAGGAGCCCGATGGGTCCCGCCTCAGGCTCAATCACTTAGAGAAGGCCATGTTCGGTGATAGGAGGCCCGATCGAGAACCTGTTGTAACACAAGAGATTGAGCTGTACCGACCCCCTCCGGGCGAAGAGAGATAATTCCCCAAGATGAGCGAGTTCAACGGGAAAGGAGATCCGAGGACCACTGTGAAAAGTATGAACTCCTGATGGTTGGGATGGGCCATAATGATATCATGCTGTGCAAAATGTTCAAGACTTATCTCAAAGGGTCTGCTTCGATGTGGTACAAATCCCTGAAACCTCGGTTCATCGGGTCTTACGAGCAGTTGAAGAGGAAGTTCTTAAAGTACTACTCACACCTATGCCGAAAGGCGAAGGATACTGAAGCCTTAGTCCACTGTCGACAAAGGGCGAATGAAGAGTTGGGAGATTATCTCGCTCGCTTCAAGGAAGAAGCGGGGATGGTCACTAACCTAGACAAAATCAAAGCAATGGGCTTCCTAACGGCGGGGCTAGACCCCTATAAAGGTAAAAAGCTTCGCTCATCTCTTTACGATTTTCCCCCAAAATCCCTGAATGATATATATGTAAGAGGCGAGAATATTCGCCGAAAAATGGAAAGTATTGGGGGGTATAAAGACTCAAGAAGGGATGACCGATCAAAACGAGCCGACAGATATGAGGGCTCAAGATCAGGATCTGACCGGAGGGATAGCAGAAAGGAAGGAAGGAAAGAAACAGATCATGGGGCCGAACGACGTCGAGATAAGGATTCGGCCGTGTTCACTCCCTTGAATGCGCCGATCTCCAAGATTCTCCATTAGATAAAGGGCAAGCCAGGGTTTGTTCGCCACACCAAGATGAAGGTCCCGAACCACAAGAAAAACCCCGATAAGTACTGCGACTATCACAGAGACAAGGGGCATAACACCGATGAATGCTATCACCTCAAGAAGCTCATTGAGCGCATGATCAAAGACAGCGAGCTTAATCAGTTCATCCGAGATCTGAGAGATAGATTGGGGCCGAAGGAGAACCAAGAGGAGGAAGTAGAGGCCGATGAGCCAGAGCGAAGGGACAGGATAAGGGGAGAAGTAAAAACTATATCTGGGGGAAGCATCCTGGATAAGGATAGCAAGACAGCAAAGAAGAAGTATGCCCGACAGGTGCACAATCTGTACCAGTTCGGACAGGCAAAGCCCCACATGCCCATGACCTTCAGCACTGAAGATTACGAGGATGTCATTCGCCCGCACAAGGACCCTCTAATCATCAATCCCATCATCGGGCAGAACAAAATATGGAAAGTAATGGTGGATACATGCAGCTCGGCCAATATACTGTTCCACAAAACCTACTGCAAGATGAACTTGGCAGGAGAGCAACTAGAGCCCTGTAACGAGGCTCCCCTTTACACCATCGGAGGACATCCTATTCAGTTCGAAGGAACGATTACTCTTCCAGTCCTCCTGGGCAAGTTGCCGTATACCGTCGAAAAGCTGGTGAAGTTCTATGTGGTTCGGATTGAAAGCCCGTACAATGCAATATTTGGCAGACCCTTCTTATCAATCTTTGAAGCAGTGGAATCTATACCCCACCTCAAACTCAAGTTCCCCACTGAAAAAGGGGTAGGAGAAATGAGGGGTGATCAGAAAACCGCCCGAATCATAATGCTCGAAGACCTTGAGAAGGATCAGGAATACGAAGGACCGGATGGAACCGGGAAGAGGAAGCGGGCAGAATCCGAACCTAGCGGAAGCCGGGAAATATTGAACATCGAGCTGGAAAAATTTGGGGCCGATCTCTCGAGCCCAATTGTCGAACCCGCAGCAGAGACCGAAGAAGTGGAATTGTATGCGGGCCATTCGGGAAAGATGGTCCGAATTGGAAAAAACATGGGGCGGATCTGAAGGCAAAGGTAATAGCTGTCATCCGGCAATACCATATGTGTTCTCCTGGGGGCCCGAAGATATGCCCGGATTGGATCCCAAGACCGCACACACTGCTTGAATGTGCAGCCTGAGGCCAAGCCGGTAAAGCAGAAGAAGAGGACATTTGTAGTCGAACGAAAGAAGGTAATAGAAGCCGAAGTGGAAAAATTGTTAGAAGCCAAATTTATCGAGGAGATCGAGTATCCTGACTGGCTAGCCAATGTGGTGGTCGTGAAGAAGTCGAATGGGAAATGGAGGATGTGCATGGATTATACGGATCTCAATAAGGCATGTCTGAAGGATCATTACCATTTGCCTAACATCGATCAACTGATAGACGCAACGGCAGGATATGAGGTACTTCATTTTTTGGACGCTTTTTCTGGTTATCATCAAATTGCTATGAATGATAGGGATGTGCCCAAGACAGCGTTCATAACTCCGAAGGGGACTTATGCTTATATTAAAATGCCCTTCGGACTGAAGAACGCTGGAGCCACATTCCAGCGAATGGTGAACAAGGTCTTTAAAGAGCAGATCGGGAGGAATATGGAAGCATACGTGGATGATATGATAGTAAAATCACTATTCCGAGATCATGCCGAGGACTTAAAGGAATGCTTCGAAACTCTCCGAAAGAACAACATGAGGATCAATCCGAACAAATGTACCTTCGGAGTCTCTAGTGGAAAGTTTCTCGGGTACATGGTCAGCGCCCGGGGAATAGAGGCGAACCCGGAGAAGATCGAAGCAGTTATCAATATGGAACCTCCCAAATGCATCAGAGATATACAGAAATTGACAGGCCGGCTCGCCGCCCTTCGGCGTTTCATTTCCCGGTCAGCCAAGAAAGTACTTCCCGGTCAGCCAAGAAAGTACTTCCCTTCTTCGTCGTGCTCAAAGGGTCAAAGAATTTTGAGTGGGGGCCCGAATGCCAAAAGACGTTCGAAGAAGTAAAAGAATATTTGACGAAGGCACCACTCTTGATGAGGCCCGATCCGAAGGAAACTCTTCAGCTTTATCTAGATGTGTCCGACAGAACTCTGGGGGCCGTCCTTGTGAAAAATTATGAAGGTAATCAACATCCCATGTTCTACGTGTCCCATGTCCTCAAGGATGCGGAGACAAGGTACCCCAACACCGAGAAATTCACATATGGGTTGGTTATGGCCTCCCGAAAATTGCGATATTATTTCCAAGGCCGAACGGTCCAGGTTGTCACCAGCCAGCCTCTGAAGAAGATTTTAACTAGGCCCGAAGCCTCTGGAAGAGTCATAGCATGGTCCATCGAACTCGGGGAATTCGATCTCGATTACGTTCCCCGAACAGCAATTAAAGCCCAGGCTTTGGCCGACTTCATGGTTGAATGCACATTCTCGGGCCCGAAGGATCTTTCACCTGATGAACAACTAATTCGGATCCCAGGAAAGTGGAAGCTTTTTGTAGATGGGTCGGTAGCTGGAAAAAAGTGTCGGTCCAGCTTGATCCTCTCCAGCCCTGAAAGATTTGAGATATGCCAAGCCATAAGGTTCAACTTCCCTTTGACAAATAACGAGGCCGAATATGAGGCCCTCCTCGCAGGAATGAAGCTGGCCCGAAGCCTTGAGGCGAAACACCTAAGGGCCTTCAGCGACTCCATGTTGGTCGTGAAACACTTCACGGGGGAGTATGAACAAAGGGATCCCCGAATGAAAGCCTATGCTGCCAAGGTACGTGATGCTTCTTTATCATTTGAAACCTTTGAACTAATTCAAATTGGCAGAGAGAACAATTCTAGGGCAGATGCCCTTTCCAGGCTAGCTTCGGCCGAGACACAGAACTTAACTGGTTCTATTTACCTCACCGAAGCCAAGACGCCTTCGATCGAAAAGAAAGAATGTCTAGAAATTCACTAGGGGAGCGACTGGATGACCCCCCTCAGGAACTTTTTGGAAAAAGGCATTCTACCACCCGGCCGAAAGGATGCGCTGAAAATTAAATACAGAGCATCGAACTACACTATAATCAATGGGTGGATGTATCGCCGATCAGTCAGTCAACCCCTTCTGCGCTGTTTGAATAACGAAGAACAGCAACAGGCTTTGGAGGCAGTGCACGAAGGAATTTGCGGCGAGCACCTGGATGGTCGGTCGCTCGCCTTTAAAATTCTCCGGCAGGGATTCTTCTGGCCCACTCTGAGGGCAGACGCCATCGACTATGCAAAAAGATGTGTGAAATGCCATATGTTCGCCACTGTCCCGAAACAGCCCCAGAAGAAATGACCTCTGTACTAAGCCCTATTCCATTCGCTGTATGGGCCGTGGACCTAGTTGGCATACTGCCCACTAGCACGAAGCAAGCGAAGTACTGCATAATCGCCATCGACTACATGACAAAATGGGTCGAAGCCCGTCCTCTGTCAACCATAACCGAAGAAGCCGCTAAAAAGTTCTTCCTGGAACAGGTCATTCTCCGGTTTGGCATTCCGAAAACCTGCATCTCAGATAATGGAACTCAGTTTGTTGGAAACAAATTCTGCAAGTTTCTGCACCATTTCGGAATTGAACAGAAATTTAGCTCAGTCGCCCACCCGCAAGGAAATGGGGCAATTGAGGCGGAGAACAAAGTGATATTCCGGGGAAATAAAAAGAGGTTGGGCGAGGCAAAAGGAAGATGGGCGGAAGAACTCCCTTGGATCTTATGGGCCTACCGAACCACCCCCCGGACATCAACGGGAGAAACTCCTTTTAGAATAGCCTATGGCACCGAGGCCCTAGTTCCTGTTGAAGTAGGCTTGGAATCATACCGAACTGGGACCTACAATGTGGAAACTAATAGCTTCGGGTTAAAGGCGAATGTAGACTTACTGGAGGAAGAAAGAGAAGCCGCACATCAAAGGAACATGAGGTATTTACTGCAAGCGGCACAACACTATGACTCCAATGTGAAGAAAAGGTCCTTCAGAGTAGGAGACCTAGTCCTAAGGGAGTTGGCCGCATCTATGCCGGCCAAACAAGAAAAGCTCCAGCCTAACTGGGAAGGGCCCTACAAGGTGATCGAAGTCGTTCGTCTTGGAACCTATAAGCTCGAAACATTGTCAGGCGAATCAATCAAAAACACTTGGCATGCTAGTCGCCTTCGAAAATTTTATCAGTAAGAAATTTCTTAAAAGTTTGTATTTGAATTATATGTGAAGAATGTAAACAATTTGACTAAATAAAGATGTATTTCCTGTCAAATTTCTTTATTTATACGTGCTGCGGCCGCCCGAGTATTATCTGAGGGCGATCCCGAAAAAGATAAACCCTTCAGTTGCCGCCCTTGTCTAATTTGTTAATTGAACGACATAAGGGGCAATCACCCAAAACTCGAACATCTTTCACTACACTATTGTGACAATTTGAAATTGATAAACACGAATTAAGGGCCTCAAGGGGCAATCCTGGAATAACGCCTATCATTCATCTTAACTTAACCATTAGTTATTAGTAAGGCCTAAGGAACCCCTGTCCCGGGGCGATCAAAAGAAGAACATGGTCCTTCGGCCTCAATCAGGTAAAATTAAATCCAAAACCAGGTTTAGGGGCGATCCCGGAGAAGACCTCCACTTGGACGAACGAACCATGACCTGCTGATCTAGGGGCAATCGCTGAAAAATCATCACCCTAGTTCCTTCGCCTGAATTCAGTAAAAGGATTAACAGCCCGAACTCGCCTTCGACCTTTAACCCTTGGGGCCGTAGGGGGTAGTAAGGCAGCAATTCATTAAGATCGTTAAGGTGAATGAATAAGCCAAATATACGATTCATTTTATTCAAATTATTAAAATTGTTGAGGCAGAAAGCCGAAGACACAATTTATTAAGATCGTTAAGGAGAATGAATAAGCCGAAGGTACGACTCATTTTATTCATATTAAAATTGTTAAGGCGAAAGAAGTCAAAGATACAATTCATTATTAAAATTGTGAAGGCGAAAGAAGCCAAAAATATAATTCATTGTTAAAGATTGTTAAGGCGAACGAAGCCAAAGATACAATTCGTTTTCGTTAAGGCGTCAATAACGCTGAAGAGACGATTCATTTTAATTGTTAAGGCGGATGAAGCCAAAGATACAACAATTAAATGCAGTTGGACAATGCTGATGAAAAACAAAAGATGCATTAAAATATAAAACCCCGAAGGCTAGTTAAATTATAAAAGCCCGAAGGCAAGAGTACCAATTACAAATACCAATTACAAAGAGTACCGATTACAAAAAATAGAAATATAAGAAGACAAACGAAGAATATCGCTGCAAGAGTTGGGTACGACCATGGAAACACCAACGGCAAACTTCGCAACAAGATCATCTTCCGTCATGTCAAGCACCTCAGTGTTGGAGGTTTAGGCTTGAGGGTCTTCATCCGAGAGCTCTTCGTCTTCGCCGAAGGAGACAGGAGGGACTTCGACTGCTAGCCGGCCGATAGGATCCTCCAGGCTATCGTCCAGCAACTGCTTATAATCCCAGTTCAAGCCATGGGCCTTCTTCAAGACATAATCAGCGCCGAAGTGGAAGCAGCGCTCCTCCGTCCGGTCCAGCTGCTTCTGCTTCTTCCGAAGCTCCTTTCGGGACCTCTTCAGCTGGACGTTCCGATGGGGGATCCTCCGGTTCGCCCTCTCCAGTTCAATCTCCATCCGAGATCTGTCCTCCTTTAGCGCAGCGGCTTCGACCTCTTTCTGGGCTTTCACCCTTACAAGTTCCTCCTCGGCCGCCGCGGCCCTCCTCTCCAACTCCTTCACCTCGGCCATCCGAGTCTCCATGTCCTTAACCTTATCCTCCACGGCTGCGGCCCAAGGAGCAGCCTGCAAAAGGACGACAAAAATATTACTAAAAGGTGCCGAAAGGAAAAAGATGGAAGAAAAATAGAAAGATTAAAAAACGTACCAAGGATAGGAAGGACAGAAGCTCCGTGCAGGCCTCGGTAGCAGAGGCCGAAGCAAAGGTCGGAAGATCGACCGGGAGCTGAAGGCCATGGCATAGGTCCGAAGCCACCTCCTTCGTGGATTGCCGGGCTGGATACACAGTATGATCGGACGTGAGCACACCCCACCCCGGGAGATAAGAGCGCACAATCCCCTCCTTGTTCTGGGTCCTCTTGGAAGGGTTCCCCTCTCCCATGTACTCCAGATCGTCCCCCTCCTCGGCCTCAGAAGACGCATGAGATTAGCGGGGCGACGGAGCTCTCTCGGTCTGAGCCCTCTCGCCTGTGCCCTCGGAAGGGTCTGGAGTAACCCTCCGGTCGGAGGCCTTCTTCGCCGCATCCTCGGCCGCCCTTTTCTCGGCCGCCCTGGCCTTTTTCCTCTCGATCAAAGCCTCCCTTGAAGACACTGAAATATGAAGGGGAAACAAGTCAGTCCAAGCATATATAATTGAATGCATAACTAGGAAAAGCAAATATATAAGTGCTAGGACAAAACTAAAGAAAAAACAAAGGAAGAAGTTCTGTTACCCCCACCCCACAAGCTGAAGAGCCGGTCCTTGTCCCGAAACTCTCCGGGACCCAGCTTCTTCACATTGACGTCCACCAACGCCATGTAATTTTCCTTCTCCTCCAAGGTCAAGCTCGGCATGAGAAGCAGCGTGGGATTCACATCTCGCCAAACCGACATGGCCGCCAACCTTGGACCACTCACATAACACCAATGAGTGTGAGTGGATTTATTGTTCGAATTGGTCGCCGTCCAATCAGGTCGCCCTGCTCGACATGCGATGATGTAAAAACCAGAACTCTTCGGATTCTTCCAAAAATCATAATGGTACCAGAATAGGCGAGTGTTGGGTGCGATCCCATCGTGAAGACACCTGTTCTGAAAATAGTTAATATGGATGAACCCGTTCGGGTCCATTTGTCCGAGGGCGATGCCCATCTGGAAGAAAAGGTGTTTGATCAGCTTCAACGATGGCACCCTCAAGCCACACTTGAAGGCCGCCTCCGAAACCCCTACGGCGCAGCCTCCGTATCCATCCGGCACCCCGGGAGTGTCGTAGATCCTTTCACCCTCCCTCGGCGCGTACAGCCAACAAAGCCCTCGAGGGACAGAGTAATCATCATACATCTGAACTACACGTCCTTTCGTCAGTTCGGATCTATTATTGGTTGCGGGATAGTCAGCAGTCGAACCATATAGGGCCCGTCCCGTCCGCTCGGGGCGAATGGAAGACGTTCCCACCAAGCAATCCGACAAGGGGTCCCAAGAATCTGGGGGACGGTTTGCTCGGTCCATGTCCCTGTATCAGGAACAGAGAGGCATTAGTCCATATACTCGGATTAGCAGACATAAAAGAAAAAATAAAAACCCGAGTACACGTCCCAGGATCGAATGAACCAGAACCCCGGAGGCGGTTTCCGAAGGCTGCTCCTGAGGCAAGCCCTCCCGAAGGATGTTCTTGCCTACAGAACCTTTCGCAAACATCTCTTCAGACCACATGTTTACGCCCTGGGTCGGCTCCCGAAAGACGTTCTAAAACCAAGAAATCCCGAAGAAAGTTTTTGGTCAGAAAATGCCTCGCATGCCATCTTTAAACCCGTGGGGCCCCCTCAAAGTGGAAAAACCCGGAGAAACTTCTATTACCTACCCAAAAACCCCAAACAAATAGAATGGCACACATACAAAACCCAGAAAAACCCCATGAACCCAGAACAAAACCACAAAGTCCACATGCAAACATCCTAAAACACAGAAAAACTGGCATGCAAATTCAAAACTGGAAAACAAGAAAAGGGACTTACTTATTTGGAGATGTTCTTGGATTGAAATGGGATGATTTGGGAAGACGGAGTTGTTGTTGCCCGTGATTGGAAGATTCACCGCAATTTGTCACTGTGTATGGAGGAGCTAAAGTGATAAAAAGAAAATGAAATGCACAAATGAGCTTATATAGGCGCCTAAAATAAATTCAGAAAAGCGACGATTGGGGGTTTTTGAAATGGACGTCCCAGATCGAAACGGTTGACATTCAACGGCTGAGATTGAGTCATGGAACGACGTGCCAACAGCTGTTACATTAATCCACTGCAAGTCCCCACAAGCTTGCCACGTGTACGACCGAAGATCGAGGCAGAATTGAAGCGATCGCCCTAGGGTTTCTTCGCCCCAATATGGGCCGAGACTGGTGTCCGTCGGCCGGCCCGAAGGCCCAGCCGAAGGACAGGGACATGTTGGTTATAGGCTCAACCAGGCCCACTGAACGAAGGCTCAATAAGCGGTTAAGGTACTAGGCCGAAGGACGTCCAGGCCCGATAAACAGAGGCCCACGAAAGTCCAGGCCGAGGCCCAATACTTACAGACCGTTGGACAGAGCAAGGGACATAACGCCCCCATTTCACTCCCTCCTTAATGATTGGTAACGGCTGACACTTAAAGCAGAATCGGGTATAAAAACCCTAAGAAGAGTAAGACAAAATGGACATATTCTCTCGTAAACACTCTGCTTTTCTTGTATTATTACCCTATTCTTACAACCAGATTCTGATTCTCACACTGGAGGTGAATCGGGGGTCCAAATCCTCACATTCTCTTCACTTTCAGGTACGGCCGAAGCCACCTTCAATCCAGTCGAAGCCTGTTCAAGGGACCGAAAGGATCTGGGCGTAACACCAGGTTAACTGAAAATCAACTTTGAAGATTAAGACCAAGTGATCATGTTACCCGTTGCTCCTTTGCAAACAATCTTATGTCACACAAAATAACTAATATTATGGCGATATGAAATGTTACACTGTCACGACAACAGCATCCCCATCTTATATCAACTCAGCAGTTAAGACGACTTCACAATTTCTAAAACAAAAAAGAATATCTCAAGCCAGAACACCTTAAATGTCAACTCCTATCCCACCAATTGGGCTGCTTGCTACCCACATTTGAAATAGGAAAGTCCTATTTCAAAAAACCCTAACAAGACCTTATACTCTTCAACACTATCACTCAATCAACACTATCATTCAATCGTACGATACGTTTCGCTACGATTGACAATAATAAATATAATCAATACCAATATTTATACCAATAACAAATATTTAACTTAAATAAATGATAGCGAGAGGGCCCAAAATACGTTTCGTTACAACCGACACAACAAATATAATCAATACTAATACTCATACCAATAACAAATATTTAAATTAAATAAATGGGAGTGGGAGGACTCGAACCGAGTCTCCCTAAACCGAGTTCTGATACCATGTTAGATAATCAAAACTTTAAAGTGTTAAATAAATGCCTACAAAGGCCCAAACGGGATCTTGTAAGCCTTCTTTTACCATTTTTAAGATTTTAGAACGATTGGTTACTTAAGAACTTACAATTTATTTCTGAAAAAGAATAAAAAAACCTTTTAAAGGAGTGACTATGGGAGATGAACAAGTCTTAAAAGTAAATATATGTTATTTCTGAAATTAAATATGTAACCAAGACATTGGGAATTTTAAAAGAAGATAACAAGAGGGGGAAGGATGAAGGCTAGAGATGCTAAATTTTTCAATTACTAAAAAGTATTGTCAGAAGAAATAAGAGGAAAGAACACACTTATAACGATCCTCGCCAGATCCAAGAAATTGACTAATCTAACACAAAACATTATTCTTTCAAATATATCTCAAGCTAATATAAGCAAGGTAGGTGGTTATTATAAGTCAACACGATTATTACATTTGCTTCAGAAAGTTAATCATATAACCTTGTGAAAGTCCAAAACCTCATTTCATTATAATTTGATCTTAAGTCACCACATACAAGTCTACCTTCAGCATCCAATTTAAGACGATTGTATTACGGATGTCAAGACAATGATCATCTTAAAGTTTTTTCCTGGTGGTGCTCAAGGTTCCGCAGCACTATCTTTGCAAATATCTTAGATTGAACGGGAGCCGTTGCTGCCACCGCTGCAGCTCGCACAGCTGCTCTTGCACGAGTATTGTTCAAAAGGCTAGCATGGTGCAGCGCATGTTGATTACCCGGAAAAGTGAACTACAAATAAGAAAGTACAGCAATGGAGAATAATACAGTATTGTTAGTAAAGTTATGGTTTCCATCATAAACCAAAAGAATTTATTTTGATAATGGGTAGAGAATGAGATTTACCTGCAGCAAAGCAAATGCAGCACAAGTTTTTAGTTCATTAGAAGAATTTCTTAGCATAACAGTCAACCGTTCAATTTCAGAGCCACTGAGATATACAAAATGGAAACATTAGACAGTGAAGATGCAGAACAATAAACATAATGGGTTAAAATTATCAGGAAGATTACAGAGCAATTAATCTAACTAATTGTTTATCAGTAGTATCTTAACATAAAACAGGGATCATATCTATCAAACGTTTATTTAGAAGATAGAAGAGCATTTTTGTTACGATTTAACGAAGTCAAAGCTTAGAAACTTTTTTAAAGATTCCATTTCTAGTGCTCGGAAGAACTTATCAAAAGCTGAAAATTATTTTTTTATAAATCATGCACAAAAATTTACTACAATTAGATTAGTCTCACTACAGCAGCTATATTACAGTCGAAAAAATAACCAATTTACCTAATACTCGGTTTTTGGTGCCCAATATACCGTTTTGGAAAACGGAGGCTGCTTTTACCCCATGTATACACTTCCAAGTTATTTGTATCTTCATCATATCATTTTATATATAGGAAGATGCTCCATTCTCAGATCTACTCCTGGAATCTGCCACCAAAAGCGCGTAGTTTTCCGATTTGATCCTTTCTTCTCCAATCTATTACCGGACGACTACCGATTTATACTCTCTTCTCCAATTTTTCAAGGCATGCACATTTTTTAATCTACCCACCAACATCATTTTGACCCACTCTACTACCGCCACCGCACTCACTAACATCTTTGAATTCTAGTAATATCTCAGATCTGAAATATATGGTGATCTGCGTTTAAAATTCTAGTAATTTGGTTGAAATTTTGGTAATTCTGTTTTAATATTAGTGATTCTGGTGTAGGTGGTATTCAAATTTTGGTGATTCTGTGCCGGTTTTGGTGGTGGTGGGTGGTGGTGGTTAGTACAAGTATAATTGTCATAGGGGTTAGCTAGAGATAGTAAATTGGTGAACAGACTCAAAAAAGAAAAGCAAAGTCGGTAGTGTGCAAATGTTTTAGAAATCAATTTTCATATAGAACTCAAGTAGAAATTCTTTGTTTTACGTATACACAATGGTTGATTAAATTTATAAATTGTTGTAATCTAAGTGTACCTATTAGCTACTATCATAAATTAGGGAAACAATGACAGATAAAAATTAAGGAAACAAGAATAGCACTAAACATTAAATCCACGATGAAAGTTAAAATTAACAACACTATCTCGAGAGGAAAGAGAGAGAGGACCTGCATCTCAGATGACCTGCTTCTAAAATATGAGCAGACTCCGCAACTTGAGTCAACAATGCAGGAGATGAAGATGTAGCCACGGAAGAAAGTAATCGTGGGTCAGAATATGCAAAAATAAAGTCATCAATGGACTTCATAGCCAAGAACCTAAATGCATCTATTCTAATTTTCAAATCGTCTACTGAAGAAGCTCTAGCCCGACAAAATTCATCCATTCTGTACAAAACACAGAAACTACTTAAAAAGTGCAAGACAGAACATCTGGTCATACAAAAGCATAATTATCTATGAATGCTCAACATTCATCGAGAATAGAAACATGTAAACTCTATCTTACAGGTCCTAGACCCGCCATAGTAGAAAATTTATCCATGTGTCCTATTTCCTTTGTAGTTTAGACATATAGAGGCTAGACATAAATGTAAAGAATATATATAAGAAAAAGTATGTCATCACTCGTGGTAAAGGAGCTGCTTTTTTAGAATTAAGAGATGAATCTATCAACATAGTTATCGAGTTCACAATTACCCAGTAAACTGATTTATTTCAGATCTAACACTGAGCTATGGTTAAACATAACACAATTGTAATATATACATAGCAAGTAATTTTTTCTGAAACAAGCTAAGTGAAAGATTTTGTATTTCCATTACTAAGCTCTCAAATGCAGACATGTTTAATTGTGCTACTTTAAGAAGTGTTTCGATGTAACTACATGAATACACACGAATCTGATGATTGTCTAGAAGGCCAATAAACTCGATACTAGAAATTTGCAGATTAGTACAATAAAAAGGTTTTCTGAATGTTATATAACAAGAGTAATTTCAAATTTTAATATAATGTAAAGGTTGCTGACTTCAATATCAATATCAATATCTATTTACTAGTAATTTCATCGGCAAACGCGAGTCAGGATTAAAATAGTACCTTTCTGCATCATTAATTATGACAAAGGAATTTGGTGTAATATAAAGTTAAAATTATGTCATGAGCATATATCAAGGAACCCTTGGGACAATACAGTAAACGCATCATCATAGATAAAACATACCTTTCATCATAGATATATGTAAGTGTCAATGCAGACACAAATTGCACTACCTTTGACATAGATAACGTACAACAAATTGCCACAAACCCTAGCCCCCCAGAATGCGCTATTTGGATAGCATTAATAGGACGAAAAGAAAGAGCCCAAAGAGCTTCGGCTGCACTCTCGTGGACATCCTGAAGAAAATTAAAGGAAAAAGAACACATTTACAATTTTAGATCACTATTAGGAAAAATGATACTCCCTTGTAAAAAATGCCAAGTAGATTCATTAATAAAACCAATTAGACCAAACAGAGATCTCAGGATAAACTGATTCCAAAGAGTTCCAACTTCCACCTTTTAATGCTATAAATATCACACAGCACTTCCTTAGTAGCGCATACTACGGAAAGCCATTCAAGATGCTAACAAGGGCCAGGAGTAAGCATTATACACAAAATCAATGTGTATGTCCCTTAATCATGTTTATACAAAAATAAAAAGATAGAAGATACTGCCTAGGAGCAAAATCCACTTTTAATTTTACTTCCTGGGTACTATCTGGTTTGTTTAATTATCTATCAGATTAGTCCCGCAGAACATCTGATAAATATCTCTTTTAGGTTATGTTGGTTCACATAGTTCTGTCCTATTTTGAGCATCCTTCGCATCTTCAGCGATACGCACCAATCTTGAGAAGAGATGCAATGGCAAATGTAAGGATTATGATATATAAACGTGGAACCAAAAACAAGAACTACAATTTTTTTCATTCATACTGCAGGAACGATTAACCACTAAAACCACCTCGCAGCCTACAGGGAGCTTGTTTTTTTCTGATTTGTCTAACAATGTGGCGCCGAGAACCACTAAACTCTAGGAACTTGAAAGGCAAAGAGATTTGACTATTCCTGAAGTTCAAAAGTTATCATCAATTCTATTATCATGACCTTTGTTGGCTTAAAACTTAATTTTTGATTTGCAAATATTTATTATTTAGGTGCTAAGTTTTTGTTTGTAATGCTATAATTTTTGGACTTTAACCGATTTCTTGAAAGCAGATTTACAAACCCATGAATGTATCCAGAGTCTTGACATGTCTAAGACAAGGGGTGAGTATCTTATGAGAGAAAATAAAAAAACAGCCACATATAAATAATTTTTAATGGAAATTTCGCACATACATGTGAGAAAGACCTATCACTAATCACTTAACTTATCATCAAGTTCAGAAACTTACTTTAGCCACGGATTGAGCCAACTTAAGGAGTGAAGAAATTCCGCCCCGAGCTCCAATAAGAATACTAAATACAAGGCCACAAGATAGCATAAGTTAAAATCAGTAGTGACAGATAAATATATATGTACATACACATATATAGATAGATCGAGAGAAAGGGGAGAAATTAATAAATGTGTAATTGTGTCCAAAACTCAAATTGAACAAATGAAGAACGATAAGCTTAATGAGTCAAGTATATTAAAGAGTTTAACTAATAATCTGGGGGCAGTGACACTATGCTCGTGTTCAGATGGATGGAAACCAAAAGTCAAATATATGTAGGGTTTCACTAGTAAGCTGTTTGTAACTTCAAATCATACAATTCTACCAGTAGTTATCTTTGCCATACACCTAGAGGAAATTGAAATTTTAAATATCCGACTTCGGTGAAAAACCATATTCTTATATAATGCTTGCATATGTAGTATAGATAAGACATGTCATTTTTAAAAGATATGACATAGCTTTAATCCCTTCAAGCCGATATACTCACCCAACTTCAATTTTCAAGTCACCGATTATATTATAAGCAACTGGGATATTTTAGTATATTACTATTTACTAGTAAATATTTGTAATTTCAATTAGAAAAAAAATTATAATTTCATAAATGTAGCTATGTAAGCGTTAAATTCTGCATGTAAATAACAATATATTAGCATTCGAGTAAAAATCATCATATACAAACAAATGGATGATAAATATTGTACCATGCTTTCAGATTTCTGCCTTCACCATGATATGTGATGAGAATTTGCCACAAAGCAAAATCGTTTTTTTAACAATAAAGGAAGAGAGTAAATAAGACTTATCGGTATCTGATCCTCCCCATCAAGATGCGATAGTGATAAATTAGTGAAAAGTTGGAAAGTCAAACACAGGTAAAATTAGTCAATGCTAAATTAAAAGTTTCTATAAATTCCTCACCTAAGATATATAGTAGATTTTTCTTAGATCCTTTATTTCATGATTAAACAGTGAGTTGCCTAGATCTAGCAAGTTGCAGGGAAAATTGCAGTAGCATTTAGGTGGAATATGATAATGTTCCAGTCAGCACCCTCTGTCTCTAATAGAAGAAATAAGTTTTAAACCGAAGACAGCACTTTGTACATGATAGCAATCCAATATAATTACTCTGAAAATAGTCTCCAATTCGTGCTATGGGGAAAGAATTTCTTTCATATTAAATTCCTCTAGATAATTAAGTGGATTACTTTAGCAGCGGTGGCTTGGTGCTGCTACTTTAAATGAACATTTGACGACGCTGTAAATTTTACCATTTATATTTTATACAGAAATAACATAGGAAGCTAACATGACAAAGTTATAATAAAAACAAACATGCCAGAAGTAACACTTTTTGTAAATAAGAGGGAGATCGTTATACTTAATCTAATCTTCAGGTGGATGTGTGCATTAGTATCACAATACACAAGTTAATATCAATGTAAACAAGTAATTCTAAGCAAAATATGTTGTAATGAGTCTGTTTTGTTTAGGCTAGCTGACCGATTATAATGTATTTTCATCAAAAATGTTAATTTTAGCAGGGCATGGTGCATTTACTGAAGAAAGGGAGCTTTAAAAGCATTTAAAACTGCAAAATGAAATTATACAGGAAAGTGATTACATTATAAATTTAACATTTAACATATACATAAATAATTCTGCGTGTACCTATGGGCTTCAGAAACAGTAAATTTCCTGAGTGCACGAGCAACCATCTCCTGAAGATCATGAGCTTCATGAAGGGCACTTGCGCATAAATGAGCAAGAAAAGCCTAAATATTAAGAGATAATTGTAATAATTGGGAAAAATACATTTGATAAGGAACAAAGAACAGTTACTTTAAGAAATAAAATCTTACATATTACATTTTAAAAAGGAAAGTGCAGCACGCATCAACTTAGCACGTATTGATAGATTGTTTTTACTGTTAAAGATTCTAGTAGCAATAGTGCACTTAAGTACATACGCACATGTATACGTTTGCAGTGGAAACCAACACAAGCGGACTTAATTGAATTCGCCCTACAACATGCGGATAGATTTACTTCCAGAAAAACAGGAAGCACTCAACATTGTCGCTGTCGTATGCAGCACGGCTGTACTTTCATACACTCTTATTCAATATCAAACTTTTGCCTATTTAGTGTTTGATCCTGAATTTCTGCACTGTCAAATTGTAGTTTGTCGCCTTTTTTAGCTATTGTAGGTTTTAGTCCTTTTAATTCATTCGAATGGTTCGAAAATTTAGAACAGGTATATACTTAGCAAGAATAAGTAGTTAGCGGAAAATGTAGATTCCAATCAAATGAACTACATCTCATGTGTAGCAAATACTTCGCGACTCTCTAAACAATATGGGTGCTAATGAGGTTTCATCTTCTTCAATTATTATCAGCTATAACAATGGCAATAGTTTGAGCATTTAACTCATCTTAGCAGAGAACCAGGTCATTATGTAATGGAAGTCAATACTATACCTAACAAAGCTCAATTGACAGATAGCAAAATGTTAATACTCTTCTACACAGTCAAGCGATGAATCCTTTCTATGCTCAAGTCAGTTTGCAGTAGTTTGGTCTCTTTCCCTGAATTTGCTAATTTCGTGATTCACACCATTTTATTTAGCTTCAGTTATTATAGTTTTTCATTTGAAAATTGCCTGATTTATCTCTTAACTATAGATTTCAATAATCTGCAGACATTATGGATGATTTCTCCCAGAGACTTGGACAGCACAGCTTTTCTAAAGAAAGTCCTCAGTTATTTTTATCACACGTATTGTTCGTAAAATTTAACCATACATACTCGATATATCTTATTACCCCAAGATAACACTTTTGATTAATTGACATCTCATTTTCGCACATTTATAGCTTTCCACCATTCATCTGTCTACATATCTAATTATAGTTTGAAACTCAGGTCACAATGTCCTTTTGAGAAAATGTAGCAAAAAGAATTCGTGAAAAGATCAATCTTAAAAAAAAAATCGATACAAATCAGTCCTCAAGGATAACAAATCATACCAGCGCTTCAACACCACCAGCTGCTGCAATTGCTTCTCGATTTCTGGCATAAAAGCATAAATTGGACACTGCAACAACCGCTTCTTTTCTGTTAAGGAAAATTTTAACTTAGAATAATTGGAAAAGGTACCAAGGAGAAGCAAAACCTTGCTAATGAGAGCCATGCAGGAAAGATGAGTGATAATCAAAGTCAACAGTTGATGGCTTATCGACATTTCTACATCACTTGTCCATTTATTTTACTTTTTTATATAAACCAGAATTCCATTTATTTTATTTATACATATATATTTATATATATATATATCAGAATTCAGAAGAGTCTACACTAATTATGTTGTTTACAACCATTGGAATTAATTTGTTTTCACTTCTTTATTATAGTAATTTTTCGTTAATACCCTGAAAAATAGAATGTAACTAATGCATGAAGCTTGATGCTTCCTAAAATCACAGAAAATATTAGCATTGTTTGCTTTTATCAACAATGATAGTTGAAAGTGTGATATAAGATTCTTCGGCATGATACTTAACAATGAGTATTAGGGAACTCAGTGCATTGAAAGGAAAATTAATAAAGCATGTACAAAGTAGCAAATACTTGCAAGAGTTATAGTCAGATTAGATTGTAAACTTTTATGAACTCAAGAAGATACTGTTATGATAGACTATGGTTCTTCTAAAATCCTGATGTGGTCAGAAAAATGGAAAGACTTGATACCGCAATGTAGCACTCGAAAAGGAAGAATAAAATAATTACACACAAAACCGAATAACCATCTGGAAGCCAATGTAAATGTTGGATCAGCCTCCTCAAACATGAGTGTGATAATTCTATATACCAAAATGTGAGATACTCGTGCATTAATTATGGTAACGACTTTTTCATGTTAGATTAGTTCATACTTTCCTATTTTTCCTCTTCCGTCAATGCTTTTGTTACCTATAACATGATTAGGCAGCTATTTGAAATCCACGTACCTAGCATGCTTGTTTTGGCTTCAAAAACATGGTTAGAACTATCAACTGTAAGTGAACAAAATGTGACAATTTGCATGCTTTATCCCCGTCAATTACACAAATATGCACATCTCGTAAGAGAACTGGCGGATGAAAAAACTTTATACAACTGCAGAGCAGTCAAAACAAAAACATATGTTTTAAATTCAAACTTATGCATCTGCCACCTGACTCCATTACAAGGAGAAAGAAGAAGTTGCACAAGAGCTTCAACAGCTCCAATCTCATCTCCAACAGCAGTATTACAAAAATTTCTATCTCCATGTGAAGCTAAATTGGCTATCGCCCGAGCAACCTAACAAACAATAAACATAGGAAACCAAGAAATGAATTGATAGCAAAGCTAAGCATATATGACTAATTGCATATAAAAAGAAATATCTTTGCATTGCATATAAAGATTAGTTCCACAGGATTGCCGTAATACCAGGTATGTTCTTCGGAGATAAGAGATCATATGAATTATTCCTATCTTAATAATACCTGTTTTTGAATGTATCTGGACCTTCGAGCAAGCCTTAACAAGGCAGTAAGACCGCCTACTTCCACAATCAACATGCTACACCTATTATTAGCAGCCAAGTTTGCCAGTGTTCCAGCTGCACAGTTCTGCAAACAAAATATTAAGTATAAACAGATTTACCCTTCCACACTAAAGAGGTCATAATTAATATTGATCTATTTGTGACATAAAAGATAAATCTTCCTATTTTAGCTGTAATCCCTTATGCATAACAAAGAAAATACATACAAGAACTCCATCAGCAACTCCATTTGCATGAGTAGTCCATTTTGAGATTACATCAACTAACACGTGTACCAGACCAGCGTAGGCATCCTGAAACAAGTATTCACTTCATCAATGGAGTTCAGCAAACATGATGTGATGATAATGAAAACAGCATTTTAAGCAACCTTGTCCATTTCCCCGGCAGAAAGGTTCCACAGACATCCAGCAGCTCTCTCGGCAATCCATCTGTTCGCGGATCTTGCCAAATCAACTAGAATCTCTATTCCTCCAACTTCTTCCACAACTTTTCTAACCCCGGGATTAAGTAACAAATTCTTAATTGCCTAAACAGCACAAAATATTGCAAATTAACCAATATTCTGACAAGAGAGAAACATGTTGGCCATATATCTATCTAGATGTCAACTTAAACTGTTTTCCTAACACAACCTACTTAAATGAGTAGTCGAATAGGGACTAAAGGTCCAATATGTTTTTGTTAGTAAACCATACACAAATCAATCAGAAAAACCATGTAAGAACTTCAAAAGAAACATAATTGATAGACCTAAATTACCATGGCTGCTTTACACTGAAGCCCCTCCCTCCAAGATTTTGTAAGGTTTAAAAGAAGTACTATGCCGCCTTTCTGAGAAACCACTTTAGCAAGTGCAGAATCAATGCTAGCAGTTTCATTATTTACAACTGCAAAAGTTGCAAGGGCATCAACAGCCCTCTCTTGCACCTCTTCCTGTGAGCTTTGTGCAAAACTCAGCAACAATGCCACACCTTGGCTGAGCCAAAAACTATTTAAACCTGTCTGATGCCTTACAGCAAACCGGAAAAGAGAATATGAGAGGACCCATTCCAACCAAATTATAATCTCATTTAGGCCCTGCTCTTTAATTTTCAAATTCCTCCAGCTGGAGAAAACATTCCTCTCTTCTATTTTCGTTTCGGCAAAGAGAGAACATACCCCTCTAAATATGTTGGTGGAAAGAGTAATTAGCAGTCCGCCTTTAATATTCTTATGGTTAACCAAACTAGGATTGTTATCAATAGCCGGGCAATTCAATGCGCATAAGATCAGTAAGTTCTTCGAGGTCAAAAGAAATCTAGTCAAAGCATCAGGAGCGATATCAGTTCGTGAAACATCCAGACATTTCAAATGGGGTAACGTATTCAAGTACTCCGAAGCCAAAAGCCAATTTATGTTTAAAGATCCAGCAACAGAGAGAAATTGGAGTGACAGCACATCTCCTAAAGTCTTCATGTCGATATTAAGACAGTCGACAAAACTAATTTCAGTCAACTTTGGGCAATTTCTAGCCAACGCTTCAATAGCAACACCATTAACGTTTCTTATTCCAGAGAGTCGAAGTATTTTCAGTTTGGAACAGCACGCAGCAACTTCTTTTATAGCATCACTAGTGATCCTTTCAAAGGTATCCGGTCCAAGCTGAAGAATCTCAAGCGCTTTGTGATTAGATGCAATCAGAATTAATGTATCATCACTCATGTCGCTGCAATATTCTCCGTTAATTTCCTTCAAATCCCTAGCTCGGAGATATAATAATGCATTGGCAGATTCAATCCCACAAAATTGTACCTTCCTCAAACCAGTGCATCGCGAGGCAAGCCGATTTGCTGCATTCATATTAAATTTGTGCATCCGAAGATCTAACGAATGCCACAAATTTTGAGATCTTCCCAAAAGCCGCCAACTCGAACAGGTTTCAGAGAAATTTGCCCGATCTTGGTAATTCAGGCGTGAAAAAAACCCAATCACCACGTCATCGGGCAGATCAACCATTTCATTTCCAGTCCTCAACACATTTTTGCAAACTCTTTGATTCATATCTACGTGTCAACAAAACCCGAAATATATAAAAATCTAGAAATCAAAAACTTTCAAATTTTGTTCATAAAGTGAGTGTCGGCAAAGTACAAACCCAAATACAACAATTATTCACACCAAAGAAACTCAATTAAGCATTGTCTTGAAAATTAAAAATTATTTGCATCCAATATCTATATATAATAAGTATGTATAAAACAACACTACAAAAACAATAGCAAGAGATATATTAAACACAATCAAAAATTCTAGCTAAGCATAAAACCCCTACATCTATCGATAAAAAGTCAATGAAAAAACAATTGAACCAATACAAACATTTATATTCAAATGGTACCCGGAATAAAAATATAATCGAGAATGCAAAAAGAAATCTAGGTACCTTAACCAGCAGTATAGAGTTCTCAATCAGTTGTTCCAAGTCTCAAAAGCACAGCTCTAATGGAATTCTGGTCAGAATAAAAATATATCTATATGGTGTATCAATACTAACCGCTGTAAACTTAGAAAATTGATGGGGCCCTAAATTGACTTTTAAGTACCACCTACATAAAATACAGTATCTACAAAATCGTTTTTTTCAGATAATAAATTTTAAAAGAGATGTATAGTGTGTGGGGCCTATATATATTATACTAGCGGCATACTGAGTACAAAGGTATTCAGAATAATCGGTTAAAAATATATAAAAAGTGCATGGGTGACTACAAAACTTTTACAAAAAAAGATTGATGTGATATCGGAGATACTGGAGTCGCATTTCAAAATCAAGAGAAATCTTTATTAATTTACGCAAAGCTAGATATTTTAAAGATTTGAATATATTGTTTTTAAGAATCAAAAGTACTTAATTTTAGGTTACAATAGAGAGAGTTTTAAAACAGATTTACTATCCTTTTAAGAGAATAATGAACCTTAGATTCATCTCAGTTTCCAGAGGAGGTGCAGTGGAATTCACTTAATTCTACAATGAAAATCTGAACACTTTATTTATACATAAAAACATACACGTAAATATATACTTGCACAGTTCGGTACAATTCAAAATGTACACAGATATGACACATTCATATTCATACACAGCGCAAAACATTATGTTCCACAGCAAAAAACGGCGTTTGTTAAAAGTCTTAGAGTGACTCTCTGAATCCAATTGACTGAAATGTCTAGTATTGTTTTAATGCAAAATACAATGTTCTGATGTAAAAACACTGATATTCCAACGTGTTATCTCAGCTGTATTTCTATTGCAGAACTATGAGTGAGTCTTGGTGCTATCAGATTCCTGATTCTTTATTTATTTATTATAATTTTCGACAAAGTAACTAAATTGTAATAACAACAATATTGATGACTTAAACATGCATCAATTGTATTTTTTAATAGTTCTTTATGTTACGTAATTGTGTAAGAATAGTAATATAAAAAACTGAATAATAGATGAAAATACTCATGGCTTTCTGTAGTGAACACAAAAAAAAACTACAAAAAAACCACACTTATAAGTTGTGATGAAATGGAGGGAGTGTAGGTTTTACAGACACACTACTCATGACTATTTAGAGTACTAATACTCTAAGCTGAAAAATAAGACAACCTATTGTAAATCTAAATATGAACATTGTTTCTATGCACTTACATCATTTTATTTGAACTTTTACAAAAGTTAGAGATGTCATTTACATTTTTATTATATCATAATTATACAACAAAACAGTGTGACAATTATGGGGTACAGTTTCACTAATTTGTCATTAGGCATAACACTAAAAGATATTAGATTTTAGGAGAATCTTCTACAAGATATATAAAAATATGAACAAGATAAACCAACCTTCGTTGCGATTGCTCCCTCTTTATGGTGCCGTTGATTGGAGGCCTCTCACTTTCATCCCTCTTTTATTCTTCTTCACTTTCTTTTTTCCTTCTTTCTTCCATCTCACCTCCACCCTCACTGTGATTTCACTTCCCTAAGCGATGCCAAGGGTTGGTTGTATAATATATCTTACATATTTAAAAGCTTTCCCCACATTGTGAAGCTTGTGTATTGGATCCATATTTTGATCAGCTTATTCATCGAATGAATATAATTTGACTTCATTATTCTTCAAACATCGTCATTTCCTTTTGAGTCTTAAAAGCACCTGATGATCGAGTCGAAGTCTTAAAGATTGCAAAGAGTGTATTGAGGACATCGATAGAGATAATGGGGATACAATTCCACCCCGGCTGAAGACTAACGAAATTAATTGCATAAAGGAGGATGTATGGAAAGAAGACATCATAGGAACCCATAGATGTCGTGAAAACAATCGGGATGTCTAAGTCTTGAATATCTTAAACCTAAATTAATAAGTTGAGTTCGAGTTGCTCAAAAGTGTGCACAATACATCTACTACAAGCATGTATGAAATGAACACACAATATGTGTGCTGGGTTTGAAAGATGCATACCTTAATTAACCAGGATTGAGAAGATTGGTTATACACATCTGCTTCCATGTTGCTTTCAATGGAGAAATCAATATATTTACAGTTTAGACCTTTCTCCAACACTGTGCGTGCTATGATGAAGATTCAAGACCTGAGTACATGTACAGCTCCTTCAATTAATTTATTCCCATGTTTGGCTAATCATAAACTGGAGTAGACAAGTACTTTCTTTTTTAAGAAAACTCGACCTAATGATGTGTACGAGAAAACAAGTATTGAATTTAGAGGAAAACCTTATTTTGGTTTAAAAATTAATTTAATTTCTTCGGTTTTCACAAATTTAAATAATTCTTTTTTTCCTAAAATAGTAATCCATTAATCCTTATTATATAATATGTATTTGGGGAGATGTTATCCAAACTCTTGTTAGTTATATTTTATGTACTACCAATTTAATACATACTTTTAGATTTTTAAACAAATTGACCATATCTGTGCATCTAAAAAAAAAAAATATTTTATAACAAACTACAAATAGGTATTCTAAATTAAATAGAATATCCTGCACTTTCAATGATCGAAGTTAAAAATAAATAAGTATCCTAAACTGGATAGAATAATAATGTAAATTATTAATTATTTCTTTTCTTCAAAATCTAGATAATATTTTTTGAATAAATTTTTAAATTATCACTAAATTAAACATTAATTTGTGAGCTTCGAATGGGTTGTACAGTCGTCAAAATATAATTTATAGAACTCAAGATAGAGTTGAAATAAAATTAAATGAAACTCGATAATTTTTTTTGTACATTTAAGCTTTAATTTGATTTTTTTTCACTATTTAAAATTAATAAAACATTTGTGCATTGCACACCGAAATATTAAAATTTGGTAGTCGGTTTGTCGGTATTATATTTGGGTTTATATAGTATTTGGGTTTATATAATACATTGTATTATGTTATTCATGATAATTTTTTCAAAATGTTAATAAAGATGATTTGTTTGTCGGTGTAATGACATTGAAATAAGACAAAATAATATAAACTATTTTGCTTGACGAAAATAAAATTAAACTATTGGTCAGGGTTAAAATAAATTTAAATTCAAACAAGGTATAATCAGTTAAATTTAGCCCGTGTAATGCATTTCGGGCTAAAACAAAATAATTACTTATATTGATTCCGTTAAAAAATTAAACTAAATATAATTAGTTGGTTTGGTAATGCACACAAAGGGGGTGAATGTGTGTTTCTTGATTTTTCTTTTTGGAATTTGTAAATTGCTTTCAAGTAAATCAAGCTTATAGTGTTTTAGGTTTGGAACTGAACAGTCTGTATGAAATTTGTAGTAATAATTAATCAACGGTAGGAAACACAGAAAGACAATTATCAAAACTTACTTGATCTTTATATTAAAAATCAAATCAGTTGTGCTACAAATACAAATTTGTGTTCTTGAATATTTTTGAACACAGCTACTTCTTGAGAGAATACAAGAAATTCGTTCAACCTGAACTAAAGACCCGTGACATGTTTTATAGATCAACATTCACAGTTTACAGAACTTGCACTAAAATATACTGACACATTTTCGTAAGTCCTTTTGTCTATATCCATTTTAAGTGTAGCAACCCTGCATATAATCTTCTAGATTTGTGACCCTCCTTTATTCAGTTCATCTTAGCCCTTGATCTTGCACTCCTCAAACTGCATTTTTAGATTTTTCATTTGGATGATAGAACGGTTTGTTGACAGATAATCTTGAATCTTCAGGGTTGATGTTGTCTGTAATTCTTGAAGTTGTTATCGAGATCTTCATATTGTATAGAGATGTCCATATAGAGATGTAAAATGGCTTGTCGATATCTCTACTTCTCTACATGTGTAAATGACTTATCGATATCTCCACTTCTCTACATGCAGTTTGACTTGTCGATATTTCCACTTCTCTGCATGCAGTTTTGACTTATCGAAATCTCCATTTCTCTACATGTGTAAATGACTTGTCGATATCTCCACTTCTCTACATGCAGTTTGTCTTGTCGATATCTCCACTTCTTTATAAGTTAAACTGACATATCGATATCTCCACTTCTCTGTAGGCCAAATTGACTTCTCTACAAATAAAGTGATTTCTCTACAAGTGAGGTGATTTCTCTACAGGTGAGGTGACTTCTCTACAAGTAAAGTGACTTCTCTACAGGCCAAATTTAACTTCTTGATATACTTCTCGATATAACTTGATCTGTGACTTCTTAATATTTGACTTGGAACATTTTTAATCCACAACTTTATTCTTCACCAAGAAGTTTACCTTCATTCTGAGGCATGATCAGACTTGATCTTTTTCCAGAGATTTATTTCTAGCTTGTTGGCTATTTAATTGAGTGAGGTGATTTCTCTACAGGTGAGGTGACTTCTCTACAAGTAAAGTGACTTCTCTACAGGCCAAATTTAACTTCTTGATATACTTCTCGATATAACTTGATCTGTGACTTCTTAATATTTGACTTGGAACATTTTTAATCCACAACTTTATTCTTCACCAAGAAGTTTACCTTCATTCTGAGGCATGATCAGACTTGATCTTTTTCCAGAGATTTATTTCTAGCTTGTTGGCTATTTAATTGAAAATTGCTTCAGTCTAGTCTATATAAACATTTTTACAAACTCAAGAAATATCATTACAGATTACTGTTAGTCGCTAAACACGCGCTAATATTACACGCAAGTATACGAGTTCGCAAGTAGTATAAGATATAAATCAGATTTGATCCCATAGAGACTGTATTGGTTAACTATCTAAATTACGCACCTACGCAACAATGTATGATTATTATTCAATGTTAGGTCACACAACACTATAAGGGGGTTGAATATAGTGTTTATACAATCAAATTGATTTCAACACAAGTATGTAACAAAGATCAAGTATATTCAAATAAACTCTGTTACAATAGAACTGTTGTTCTCTCTCAGTGATGAATAATATCACTAAGAGCTGCTAGGTTACAATGTATAATCTTCTCGATAATGATAACACATGTAGTGTAAACCCTAAGTTGTGTTTATATAGTACACAGTTACAAGATGTATTCTAATTGATATGGAATATAATTTTGTCTCCTAAAATATATCAATCAGATATCTTCTACAAGTCCTCTAGCCCTCTAATTCTTCATGCATATCTTCTTTTGTTTTAGTCCAGATCTTCTCCTGTAAATCAGTCGCATTCCTTATCTGAAGTCTTCCCGCACTTAAGTCCTGATATATATATCTTCTGACGCCTTAAGTTCTGATATTAAGTTCTGACTTTAGTAAGTTCTGATTTCCAGTAAGTCCTGATAAGTCATGTTGTTAAGTTCTGAAAACTAAATACAAATCAGATTAGACATGATATCTCAAATATATCTAACATTCAATGCTAAGACTATAACAATTTGGGGTTGATTATAACTATGAATTAACTAATTATTATACTACAGGAATAAAATAGACTGAATTAATATATATGACAACGTGGGATTCTAACTTCATTAAGTACTTCATTCAATAGCTTTATTATTCTCAACCTTAGCATGCAATGGTGATGACACTAATCAAATAACACGAAACTGATAAAAGCCAACTTTCGTTGCACGAGTACCATTCTACCAGACATCCACAAAAGAGATAGAAGCTAAATAGGCACTAATTATATTGAGACCCTATATGTCTATAGAATTTGACAACATAACAATTTACGCACAGGTTATCTATCTTGATTACATAGGGCAAGTAAGATGGGTAAAATTACCTACAAATCATGCATAACAATACATGAACCTATGCTAGCATGGCAAGTTCTAAATCCTTAAATTCACTTTCGCTTCATTAAGAATTAACACACTATCTTATAAGTTCGCGACGCTCATAAGACAAATAAGCACCACCAATACTAGGATATCATACAATCACCACACACTAAAGCATCAAATATATTAACTAAAGAAATCCATAAATAAATCCGCTAGAACCCCACAATAATGATTAGCCCATTATCGAACTCATCGCCAACGTGGGTTCCAATGGAAATATGATATGGAAAACATAGTCTTTATATGAATAAATAAACCAAAGTACACATAAGAATATAGGTTCAAACAAACAAGAAACAAGCATCCAATTTACAACTCAAACAAAGATTCACAATAATAAACTAGATCGTCTTCTCCTTTGTTGAATTGTGCCAAAAGATCTCTTGTCGTCTTCTCCTTTCTTGATGTCTTCAAAAATCTCAATTCTATTGAAAAATTACCTAAGTTATGTTTATATAGTAGTCCATGCACCCTAGGAGTCCAGAATTCGAATTGCACAAGAATCAGGATTTTTAACTCCCGACCCAGCGCGGCCGCGCACTTCACCAGCGCGGGCGTGCTGACTTTCTGTTCCCTGGCACGGCCGCGTGCAACATCAGCGCGGGCGCGCCGACCTTCTGCCAAAAAACTTTATTTTTTCCTTCTTTATTCCTTGCAGCTTTGAGCCAATCTTTCAAGCTTTTATTCTAACACATCCTAAACACCATATTAGCATCAAAACAATGATAATTCACCTGATTCTCAAAGTATTGCCTGAAATGCAAAAATACTTGAAAACACGTTAAAACACAAATAACTTGAGTACAAATACAAAAACTCAAAGCTTATTAGAGCATAAATAAGTGTCATAAATGCCACTTAACACACCGCCAAACTTGAATCGATATTTGTCCTCAAGCATAAATAGACTCAAAAAACAAGAAATAAAAATGCATGAATGCAACTAATATGAATGCAATGATCCCCAAAGAATAACTAAACCAATAAATTAGCAACACCTCAGCAAACGCAGTTATTCGCATAAAGATCCATCAAATCTCACAAATCAATTTATGCACCAGAGACATGCGTGTGTGCAAATGCTTACAGATATACTATTGCAACTAGATCGATAACCATTACTCACTACTCATCAAGCCAATAGCAGGTTTATAAAAACAGAATAAAAACTAGACTCAAAATAACTTATAATACTTCAATTCTTATATCGGAGTTAATCATGAATTCATGCTTTTTTTCAAACAAGACAAAACACATATGCTTATTTGATCATGCAATGAGTGAGGTCCACAAAAGACTTATACAATAGCACCCATGTAGCGAGCGTTAGGTTAGCGGATCCCAGACTATTAAAGCCTTCGGTCACTAGGCACAAAGTCCCCTAAGAACTTAATAACTCGAGTACTAAAGAGCCCACTCGTGATCAATTATACATAACACTTATTTTTTTTTCTTTTTTTTTCTTTTTCAACAATTTCTGAATGAGTGCGTTTCGCTCCATCTCATTCAACCCTAGACTACTCATAAAAATATGAGCCGGCTACTAGCCATTTGACACCTAGCCGCACAACTAGCATTAAAATCCAATTTCCTCCAATTTTTAAATATCCATGTCTTTTATTATTAAGAGAATGCCCTAAATTCTAAATATAAACAAGCGATTAAACCTCGACAAATCAACAAATCATGACTACAATCTAGCACTCTAGCAACCTATAAGACTTAGTGAAATACAAGTGTCTCTAGCATACAAATCAATCCAATAAGACTCAATATCACTAAATACGACATCACTACCTAGCATCAATATCACCAACTAATCGGAAAAATTATCTAAGGGAATCATAATATAATGCAAATGCATGAAACTACATGAACAAATTATCATAAAAACTAACAAAAATAAAAAAAACTACATGGAAAAATATATGCAACTATAAGAATTAAACTATCATGAACATGCAAACTATATGAGACTCACACAAACATATTCCTTCAACTAATACCCTCAAACTTAAAATATTCACTGTCCTTAGTGAAGGTAATAGTAAGGAATCAGGCATACCTACTCAGAATCAAAATCATCACCCTCAACGGATGGAGTGTCAGGTGTGTCCGGAGGTGGATACACGGAATCCTCACCAAAGACTGGCCACTGGATTTCAACTCTCGTAGCTCTAAATGCAGTCCCAAGTGCCTGGGTGAGACCGCGTGCCAACTGACTGTGGATGTCGTGCATCGCATCCATCCTCCGTGCAAGACGCCTATATTGCGTCGAACTTAAACCAGCTCTCATATCTGCTCCTATTGCCTCCTCCTCCTGCTGCTGCTGTTGCGATGGTCCCCCTTCATCTCCTAACTGAGATCTCCATGCAGTCCTGCTCGCCTGACCAGTAGCTGGCCTCCCACCAGGTAGGTGGTCAAAAGAATATCCAAGCCCTTTCAGATCGAGCATGCCTCCATCCCATTTCTGCATCGTAGCCAAAGTAGTGATATCGATCGGAGCACTTGGAATCTGTAACTGCTCATGTGCGAGCCAATGCACACCAACTGCCACACATAACTTTGTCACCACAGACGCATATAGAATAGACCCCGTAGTGCTTCCCCTCAAAAACCTCAAAATACCCTGGTAGATAACCATCCCCAAATCAATGTAATCTTCCTGCAGAATGCCCCACAATAGCCGTGCATGCTCAACAGTAACCTCATGTATATGCGAAGATGGCATGATACTAGCACATATAAAAGCGTTCCAGGCACGGGCAAACCTGTTCATACCGGATGCCGAAAACGTAAAATACTCGGCGGCTGTGCCCCTCTTAATCTTCCAGTATATGTCAGGCCGGTACAAAGTAGTAACAATGAGATCCAGATCAAAGTCCCCTGGAGTCTTATCATTCCAGGTATCCTACCCCACCTTCCTTGCAAGCTGCTCAATCACTATCCTTATAGCCTCAGCACTATACTAAACAGTCCTCCCTCTCACCACCGTAAAACCATTATTCTCCTCCTTGGCGTTAGCGAAGAACTCCCGCACAACACTCATGGGCACAGCCGCGGGAGCCTCACAAAAAGGAACCCAGCACATCTCCAAGATCATCTCCAACAGCTTACCATCGTTCCCAGATGGCAGAAAACCTCTTTCCTTAGCAATAGGCTTCGCGAGAAAACCTGGGCCTCATACCACTCGCAGTAGAAGAATCGGTGGCACTGCTTCCAACTTGAGCTCTCTGTCTTTTGGGTGCCATCGGGATTGAATAAAAGTGAGTAAAAGCTTAAGTGTTTTGAGAGAATATGTGTTTGAGAGTTTGTGAATTGGTGGAGAAGATGTATGTAAGTATATATATTTATAGGTGGAGGGGTGTGAATTTGATAAGGAATAGAAGTGGGATTGATTATGGGAATCGTGGGAATAATGAAATTGATTGGGAGAGAAAATTATGGGATGTGGTAGAGTAAAAATAGGGTTAAAATTGATTTTAAAATTAAAATCCCGATTTTCTCTAATAAAACTGTTGTATTTATTTTTTTCGAACAGGGACCGGCGCGGGCGCGCGCTGAGACGGCGCGGGCGCGCTTAATTTCTGGAAAACCGGCGCGGGCGCGCGTGGCTACTGGAAAAAACGGCGCGGCCGCGCGCTGGTCAGCGCGGGCGCGCCCAGCTTCTGTAGTTGGCCCTGAATTTTTTTCTTTTTCTGATTTTTTTTTGATTTGTTTCCTTTCTTCTTGCTTCCTCTACATACTAATGTACAACATACTTGGGTTGCCTTACGTTGCTAGCTCGACGTAAAATCTCGAGATCAAGTGGACAATAAACGACACTAACCACTTCGCGGTTTGCCGTATCACCATAATAATGCTTCAAACGTTGACTATATACCTTGAATACCTGGCCCAGATCATTCTCAAAATTTCCACCGCTCCATGTGGAAACACAGTTTTGACAATAAAAGGACCTGACCATCTTGACTTCAACTTTCCAGGAAAAAGATGGAGACGAGAGTTAAATAAAAGCACTTGTTGCCCCGACACAAATTTCTTGAGCACTAGACCCCGATCGTGCCTCCTCTTGACTTTCTCCTTGTACATTTTATTGTTCTCATAAGCTTGAAGTCAAAATTCGTCAAGTTCGTTCAATTGAAGCATCCTTTTCTTTCCAGCTGCATCCAGGTCTAGATTCAAATTCTTTAAAGCCTAGTATGTTTTATGCTCGAGCTCCAAGGGCAAATAGACCCCTTGCCATAAACCAATTGAAACAACGATATTCCCAGTGGAGTCTTATAAGCTGTTCTATAAGCCCAAACAGCTTCATCAAGCTTCAAAGTCCAATCCTTCCTTGATGGACACACTACTTTCTCTAAATGGCGCTTGATTTCTCTGTTAGATACCTCAGCTTGACCATTTGTCTGAGGATGATAAGCTGTAGTAATGCGATGATTCACATTATACCTTTTCATCATAGTAGTAAACTTGCGATTGCAAAAATGCGACCCCTCATCACTGATTATGACTCTTGGAGTTCCAAACCTTGTGAATATCTGTTTGTGAAGAAAATTAAGCACCACTTTCGCATCGTTTATTGGCAATGACTTAACTTCAACCCATTTTGACACATAATCAACCGCCAACACGATATACTGATTGTTGCAAGATGAGACTAATGGCCCCAAGAAGTCAATTGCCCAAACATCGAAGACCTCAACCTCGAGAAGCACATTAAGAGGCATCTCATCCTTCTTAGACATATTATCCACTCGTTGACAGCGATCACATTTCAAAACAAACTGATGAGCATCTTTAAACAATGTTGGCCAAAAAAAAACCTTCTTGAAGAACCCGAGCTGTTGTCTTTTCTCCACCATAGTGACCTCCATAAGCCGTTGAGTGGCAATCTTGCAAGATCCCCCTGTTTCGCTGTAAGGAATACATCTCCTAATGATTTGGTCAGCTCCTTGTCTAAAAAGAAACGGCTCATCCCACATATACCACTTCACTTCATGTAGAAACTTCTTTCTTTGAGCATAAGATAGGTCAGGAGGCATGATGTTACTAACAAGATAGTTCACAATGTCTGCAAACCATGGCTCTTCTTCTTGCACTCCAAACAGCTGCTCATCGGGAAAAGACTCATTTATCAATGTCTTATCCAATGAAGTATCATTAAGATTCTCTAAAAGCGAGAGATGATCAGCAACTTGATTTTCAGTTCCTTTTTTGTCCTTGATCTCTAGTTCAAATTCTTGGAGCAAAAGAACCCATCGAATAAATCTAGGCTTAGAGTCCTTCTTCGAGACAAGATATCGAATGGCGGCGTGATCTGTGAAAACTGTCACCTTAGTCCCAAGTAGATAAGATCGAAATTTCTCAAAACCATAGACAATAGCTAAAAGCTCTTTCTCCGTAGTAGTGTAATTCAGTTGAGCACCGTTGAGGGTCTTACTAGCATAGTAGACCACATGAAAATTGTTGTTCTTCCTTTGCCTAAGAACTGCTCCAACAACATAATCACTTGCATCACACATCATCTCAAAAGGTTCATTCCAATCGGGTGCAGTTATAACCGGTGCCGTAATTAGACTCTTCTTCATTGTCTCAAAAGATGCAAGACACTCATCATCAAATTTAAAAGGAACATCTTTCTCTAATAAACTACACAATGGCTTTGAAATTTTCGAGAAGTCTTTGATGAAACGCCTATAGAAACCTGCGTGACCAAGAAAACTGTGAATTCCCTTGACAGAAATAGGTGGGGAAAGATTCTCAATGACCCCTACCTTGGCCTTATCCGCCTCAAGACCCTTACTAGAAAATTTGTGCCCAAGAATGATGCCCTGATACACCATAAAGTGACATTTCTCCCAATTGAGAACCAGATTGGTCTCAACGCACCTCTTGAGGACGTGTCCAAGGTTTTGTAAGTATTCATCAAAAGAATTGCCAAAGACCGAGAATTTATCCATAAATACTTCCACATTCTGGCCAATCATGTGAGAAAAGATGGCCATCATACATCTCTGAAAAGTGGTTGGTGCACCACACAGACCAAAAAAAACTCGTCTGAAGGTGAAAGTACCAAATGGACGAGTGAAGGTAGTCTTCTCCTGATCTTCTGGAGTGATACAAATCTGATTGTAACCCGAATAGCTATCCAGAAGACAGTAATATTCATGACCAGCCAACCTGTTAAGCATTTGATCAATAAAGGGCAATGGAAAATGGTCCTTCCTAGTGGCCTTGTTCAGCTTCCTGTAGTCCATACAAACTCTCCACCCCGTGACTGTTCGTGTAGGGATAAGCTCATTCTTCTCATTTGCTACCACAGTGATACCACCTTTTTTTGGTACACATTGAACCGGGCTTACCCATGAACTGTCAGAGATAGGGTAGATGATCCTTGCATCTAACCACTTTAGAATTTCTTTCTTCACTACTTCCTTCATTATTAGATTAAGTCTTCTTTGCTGCTCGACTGTAGGCTTGCTACCTTCTTCTAGCAGAATTTTATGTATACAGTAAGAAGGGCTGATTCCCTTGATATCTGCTATAGTCCATCCAATTGCCGATTTGAACTCTCTCAAAATTCTCAAAGGCTTTTCCTCATAGCTACATGAAAGGTCAGATGCAATCAGGCATGCCATGGTATGGGCACTTCCTTAGCATCTCCTTATATTGATCCCAAGCCTCACACAGAGATTCTCCAGTTTGCTGCGCGAACTGGGTAAGAGCATTCCTGATTTCTGCGGTTCGCCATGAGAAAAAATTTAGTGAGAAACTTTTGAGCAAGATCTTCCCAAGTTGTGTGTTATATATATTTGAGATGTCATGTCTAATGTATTTTATGTTTAGTTTTCAGATCTTAACAAACAGGAAATATCAGTACTTACTGAAATCAGCACTTACTGGAAGTCAGAACTTAAGGATATCAGTACTTAAATTATCAGGAGATAATATCAGAAGATGGATAACAGAACTTAAGTGCGGAAGGACGAACAGTTAAGGAAAGGCTGATTAAAAGGAAAGAAGATCAAGACTAAATAAAGAAGAAATATGCATGGAGAAGATTTATATGGAAGATAGAAGATTTGGAAAAGAAGATATCTAATTGATATATTTTAGGATACAGAATCATATTAAATATCAATTAGCGATTATCTTGTAACTGTGTAGTATATAACACAGACATAGGGTTTACACTATATGTGTTATCATAATCGAAGTTATTATTTATTGTAACCCTAAAAGCTCTCGTGATAATTTGTTCATCACTGAGAGAGGATAGTTCCATATTGTAATAGAGTTTATTTTGTTGAATAAAATCTATTTTCTGTTACTTGAGTTCTTTAATTCGATTTGATTGTGATAAACACTGTATTTAACCCCCTTCTACAGTGTGTGTGACCTAACAAGTGGTATCAGAGCAGATCTGTTGACACACAAATAGTTTAAGATCTGAAACCAATCATGTCTGAAGAAGAAGAAACTCCAACCAAGCCCACCAAAACTGAAGAACCTCCAAAGACTCAAATCCATAGTCGATATGACACTATTAGAGTTCCCATAATGAAACCATCTAAATATCCCATATGAAAGGTGAGGATGTCTATATTTCTGGAAGCTACTGATCCAGAATACCTTGACAGGATCAATAAAGGACACACAAGCCAACCAAACTCTCTGTTGTAGTTGCAGGTGAACCAGCAAAGTCTGTACCAAAGGAGAAGAGTGATTACACTGCTGAAGATATCTCATCAATTGCTAAGGATGCTAAGGTACGACACTTGCTACATAGTGCCATTGATAATGTAATGTCAAACAGGGTAATCAACTGCAAGACTGCAAAGGAGATATGGGATGCTTTGGAGATAAGATGTCAGGGAACTAATTCAATTAAGAAGAACAGGAAGACTATACTCACTCAAGAGTATGAGCACTTTGACTCAAAGCCTGATGAGTCATTAACTGGTTTATATGACAGATTTATTAAACTCTTGAATGATTTGTCACCAGTTGACAAGGAATATGATCTTGAGGATTCAAATCTTAAATTCCTGTTAGCTCCTCCTGAATATTGGGATTTGAAGGCCACCACTATAAGAGACAACTATAATCTTAAAGAAACAACTTTTGATGAAATTTATGGGATGCTCAAGACTCATAAACTTGAGATGGAACAAAGAAATAAGAGAAAAGGAAGAAAGTCAAGGACAGTTGCTCTTAAGGCTGAGGAGGAATCCCCCAAAGCAACTGCCTCAATGAAAGGCAAGGGAAAAGCTCTCATCACAAAGTCTGATACCGAATCATCAAGTTCTGATACTGATGATGACTCAGAAACTGAAAGCTTACCTGAGATGGATCTTGATGAAGAGATGATGAAGCTGTGTGCTCTTATGGTGAAAGGAATCACAAGGATTGCATACAGGAAATTCAGAAAGGGAAAAAAGTTTTCCAGGAAAGGTGCAAGTTCTGATAAGAAGAGTTTCAGAAAATCTGAAGGCAAAGGAGGAAAGTCTGACAGAGGAGATTACACAAATGTCAAATGCTATAATTGTGGTGAGAAAAGCCACATATCTCCTGATTGTAAGAAAGTGAAGAGTAACAAAGGCAAGGCTCTTGTCACAAAGAAGAAAAGTTGGACAGACACTTCAGATTCTTAAAGTGAGGGTGAACTATGCCTTGATGGCAAATGCTGATAGCAGTTCTGATGCTGCTGAGTTAAAGGTACCTCAAACTACTTATGCCTTTCATACTGATGATATTAATAAGTTGAGAAGATATCTTAAAACCATGTTCATTAGTTATAGAGATCAAACTTTAACATGTGAAAGATTAACTTCTGAAAATCTTGCTTATAAGAAGAGGAATGATTATTTAGAAAAAGAGTTAGTCATGTTCTATCAAACTCAGAAAGATAGAGATGATGCCTTTTATGTTAGGGATGAAATACTTAAAATAAATGAATCTCTAAAAACTGAGTTAAAAAAGGAAAAAGAGATTATCAGGACTTGGACTAACTCTGGCAGAACAACTCAGAATTTGTTAAGTAGTGGAAACTGGAAAGAGGGTTTAGGTTATGGAGATGATAAGAATGATAAGGGAACTGTAGAGATTGAGCCTATAGTTGTTAAACAAAAGCCAAAGGTAAATCCTGTTAAGTTTGTAGCTGTAAAGTGTCTGATATTGATAAATCAGAAGTTAAAGAGAAATTAACTTCTGACAAACCAAAACAGGGTAAGCCAACTAAAGTAAACATAGGCTTAATGACAAAGAAGAAGCTTAAGCATAAGCTGAAAGATGTTAAGAATGTAAACAAGGTAAAGCCACCTAGGAAAAATAGGAATGGAAAGGAAAATGTGAATAAAAGTAATGATTATAAGCCTGTTCCTAATGCTCCTAGAAAAACATGTCATAACTGTGGAAATTCTAACCATCTGGCTTCTTTTTGCAGGAAAAATAAGAACATAAACTCCTTACCTTCAAAGTCAGGAGTTAAGAGTCAGTCTGTTATATATAGGCCACAAAATCCTTGTTTTCATTGTGGTAGTTTATGGCATTCCATTTATACTTGTAAGGAATATCATAGTTTGTACTATGATTATTATCAAATAAAACCTTCTTTAAAGAAAGTTAGCATTGTTCCTTCTAGTATAAGTTCTGATGCAAAGTCTGATAGTGTAAATGCTGATAAGAAAAATGTTAACATAAACTCTGATGCTAAATCCGCTGCGAATGTTAACAAACTTAATAAGGCCAAAGGATCCAAGCAAGTCTGGGTCCTTAAAACTAATCATTAGTGGTCTTTGTGATTGCAGGGCAATAGGAAAAATATCCTAGTTCTGGACAGTGGATGTTCAGGACATATGACTGAAAATAAAGCCCTGCTATCAGACTTTGTGGAAAAAGCTGGCCCAAGTGTTTCTTATGGAAATGACAACATGGGAAAAACTTTGGGATATGGCAATATCAATCTGGGGAATGTCATCATTGAAAAAGTAGCTCTGGTCTCAGGACTTAAAACACAATCTGCTCAGTGTTAGTCAAATATGTGACAGAGGTTATCATGTGGATTTCTTTGAAGAACACTGTGAAGTTGTAAGCAAATCTACATGCAAAGTTGTTCTGAAAGGATACAGGCATGGTAACATTTATGAAGCCAAGCTTTCAACAAGTACTGATGGTTCTGCAATCTGTCTGTTAAGTAGAGCATCAATTGAACAAAGCTGGAATTGGCACAAGAAACTCTCTCATTTAAATTTCAACAATATAAATGAACTAGTCAAGAAAGATCTAGTGAGAGGACTGCCAAAATCAGTATTTGCTCCTGATGGCCTTTGTGATTCCTGTCAAAAGGCAAAACAAAGAAAATCTTCATTCAAGAGCAAGATTGAATCTTCAATTCTTGAGCCTTATCACCTACTACATGTTGATCTATTTGGTCCAGTGAATGTCATGTCTATTGCAAAGAAGAAATATGTTATGGTCATAGTGGATGAGTTCACCAGATACACATGGGTGTATTTCTTGCACACAAAAAGTGAAACTGCATCTATTTTGATTGATCATGTCAAGCAACTGGATAAATTGGTCAAAGATTCTGTGAAGATCATAAGAAGTGATAATGGCACTGAGTTCAAGAATTTGATCATGGAAGAGTTCTGCAAAGACCATGGAATAAAGCAGGAATTTTCTGCTCCTAGAACTCCATAACAAAATGGAGTTGTTGATAGAAAGAATAGAACTCTTATTGAAGCTACACGAACTATGTTTGATGAAGCAAAGTTGCCAACCTACTTTTGGGCTGAAGCTGTGCAGACTGCTAGTTTTACTCAGAATGCAACACTCATTAACAAGCATGGCAAAACACCATATGAGATGGTGAAGAAAAAGAAGCCAAATCTGAAGTATTTTCATGTATTTGGATCCAAGTGTTTTGTTCTTAAGACTCATCCTGAACAGCTATCCAAATTTGATCTAAAAACTGATGAAGGAATTTTTGTTGGATATCCACTTTCCACAAAAGCCTTTAGAGTCTACAATTTAAGAACAAGAGTTGTCATGGAATCTATCAATATTTCTTTTAATGATAAGAAGATTACAGGACTTGAAGATTTCAATGATCATGATCAGCTGAGATTTGAGAATGAAGTTTTAAATTCTGATACTGTAAATCCTGACAGTCTAAATCCTGATACTGCAAACTCTGATGGATTAAACTCTGATGTTATTGAAACTGTGGTGACTACGCCAAAGGAAGATGCACCTGTGCAGGGGGAGCATACTGAAGATACAACCATATTTCAAGAAGCATCATAACCTACAACAGGCTCTTCAAGTTCTGATTCATCAAGTTCTGATGGGCCAAGTTCTGATAATTCTGGAAACTCAAGTACTGATATTTCTGGAAACTCAAATTCTGAAGGATCTAACTCAGAGAGCATAATTTCAGGGGGAGCATCAGAAAATGTTGATGAAGACAACATGGATCGTGGGGGAGCATCCAGTTCTAGAGAAAATCTTCCATCTGCAAGGAAGTGGACTAAAGCACATACACCTGACTTAATTATTGGAAATCCTGATGCAGGTATCAGAACTAGAACTGCTACATCAAATGAATGTCTTTATCACTCTTTTCTCTCTCAGACTAAACCAAAGAAAGTGGAAGAAGCTCTTCAAGATGCTGATTGGGTGCAAGCAATGCAGGAAGAGTTAAATGAATTTGAAAGAAACAAAGTCTGGACCCTAGTGCCAAGACCAAAGAACAGATCTGTTGTTGGTACAAAGTGGGTGTTCAGAAACAAAACTGATAGTGATGGCATAATTACAAGGAATAAAGCAAGGCTAGTTGCAAAAGGATATTCTCAACATGATGGAATTGATTATGATGAAACATTTGCACCAGTTGCTATATTGGAAGCCATAAGGATATTTTTGGCTTATGCTGCTCACAAGAAGTTTACAGTCTTTCAAATGGATGTGAAAAGTGCTTTTCTCAATGGAGAATTGGAAGAGGAAGTATATGTTAAACAACCTCCAGATTTTGTAGTTTCAAAATTTCCTAATTATGTCTACAGACTAGACAAAACACTTTATGGCCTTAAGCAAGCTCCGAGAGCATGGTATGAGACACTAGCTCAGTTTCTTCTGGAAAGTGGATTTAACAGAAGGACTATTGACAATACATTATTTTATCTCAACCATGGAAATGACTTACTTTTGGTGCAGATATATGTTGATGATATCATTTTTGGTTCTACAAATGACAGACTTTGTAAAAAGTTTTCCAAGCTGATGCAGTCAAGATATCAAATGAGTATGATGGGGGGACTTAGCTATTTTCTGGGCCTTCAAGTCAAGCAGAATGAAGAAGGCACTTTTATTTGTCAATCCAAGTACACCAGAAATTTGCTGAAGAAATTTGGAATGCAAGATTGTTCAAGTGCATCCACTCCCATGGCCACTGCAACAAAATTGGATAAGGATACTGGTACATCAGTAGATATTACTGATTACAGAGATATGATTGGCTCACTACTCTATCTTACTGCAAGTAGACCTGATATCATGTATGCTACCTGTCTATGTGCAAGATTTCAAGCAGATCCAAGAGAACCTCACTTAACAGCTGTGAAAAGAATTTTCAAGTACCTTAAGGGTACAGCTGATCTGGGATTGTGGTATCCTAGGAAATTAGACTTTAAGCTAATAGGTTACTCAGATGCAGATTTTGCAGGATGCAAAATTGACAGGAAAAGCACAAGTGGAAGCTGCCAATTTCTTGGAGGCAGATTAGTTTCTTGCTTTAGCAAGAAACAGAAGTCAATTTCCACATCAAATGCAGAAGCATAATACATTGATGCAGGAAGCTGTTGTGCACAGATTCTTTGGATGAAGAATCAGTTACTGGATTATGGGTTAAAATTTTCTAAAATTCCTATTTACTGTGATAATCAAAGTGCTATTACTGTGACAGGTAATCCAGTTCAACACTCAATGACAAAACACATCAGCATTAGGTACCACTTCATAAGGGAACATGTGGATGGAGGTATAGTGGAATTGCATTTTGTTCCAACAGATCAACAACTAACAGATATCTTCACAAAACCACAGTGTGAAGCTACTTTTACAAGATTGGTAAATGAACTTGGAATGGTTTCAGGTTCTTTCTCTAAATCTGCTTAGTTTATGTTCTGATACATCAGACTTTATGATCAGTATTACAGATATTACTATCTTTGTGTATTTTGTGCTTAAATTGAAATTTGCTTAAGTGCTGATTGTTGTCTGATGTGAATTTCTAAACTCTGATAGTGATATGAATGTTTCTGTGACTATTCAATCCAATGAGGATAATTGTGCTAGATGCTAACCTAGTAATGTTTAATATACTAAAGATCCCATGTATGAAGTAATTGTTTATGTGGAAATCTTTTAACACAAGCAAATTCTGATATTGAGCTTAGTTAAAGTTTACTTTGTGTATCTTATTACTAAGTCAAAAACTAGAATATTGCTTCTTATCTGTTAAGTTCTGATGTTTGTAAATCTGATGAATGTATTAAGTGCTGATAAGCCTCACTTATCAAAAGAAAAAGAAAAGAAATAAAAATCAGGTACTCCTTTGAGATCTAGAGTAAAAATGTGGAAGGGACGACCCAAGTGCATTGCTGGTATTAAGTTATATGCATTGGAAAAGCAAAATAAAATTTTCTTGGTGACTTTTCACATTCTCTGATTACTGGAGAAATACTCTGATAATAGCATAAATTCTGATAAACAGTCGTGACTCACTTACACCGAGAAGCCACTGTAAAATGGAATTTCAAAAGATGCATAAAATGAGCACAAAACAGTTGAGGTGGACTCATGCATCAACTCATTCTACAGTAGACTTCAGAATAATGACAAATTTTGAGCAAAATTCTTAGTTATGCCTTACTTCTAAGATGTACTGAAGTGAATCAGACTTTAATCTTTATCTGATATTTAGCTTACTGCACACACATACACTCCATATGAATGATGAAAATTACTGTGGTGATAAATGTTATTTTAGATGAACAGTTTAAGTGTCAGTTGCATAAATTCTGAGGACAAGTTCTGATGGAAGTTCTAATGATTAAGTTCTGATGAAATCATATCAGTACTTGTGTGAAGAATTATAGGAATAAAACATTCACTTTTCGAGTTAAGGAGCCATGTTCTGATGGCTGTTAAGTTATGATATAAGTCTAAGTTTTGATATTAAATCCTGATTCTTTACTTGACTTATTTGTGGTTAAATCTGAAACAGTCATATTTAAAATCAGAATATTATCATTACCCATCAGCACATACTACAGTGCAGCCTTCTTCTGCTAGAGAAATATCATCAAGATCTAAGAAAGTTTCACAGCATAAAAGAAGGAGGATCATCTTGAGAGATGAATCAGATGATGAGGCACAGGTTCAACCTACAGAACTTGTTGTTCCTGCAGCTGAGAAAGTCACTTCTCAGAAAGATACAGAGACTGGGAGTTCTAGGTCCTTGAAAAGGCCTAGAACAATTAATTCTAATGATGCAGCTCTTACAGTCTCTTCAAAAGCAAAAGATTTAAAACATTAGCAAAAAGGCCTGCAGATTCTGGTAAAGGAATGGAAGCAGCAGCTAAGGAAGGGGGTCATGAATCTCTGATCTCACAAGACCCTGTTGAAGCTCACAATTCTCCAAGTGCTGATCCAGACCTTCATGCAACTCATCACTCTCCACTTCATAAGCCAGAAATAACTGATATTCCCACACCTCCAATATCTCCAGTACATGCTGATAACCAGGGGCCAAGTGATGAAATTGACATCCATAACTTGGCAGTGCCTCAGGTTTTGTATCTGGAAGCTCCACCAACTACACAACCTTCTCAGCACACTCCTCCAGCCATTCCAGTGCTAAATTCTGATGATCTTGGAGATGGATCTCAAATTGCTTCTCATACAGTCATTTTATCAGAAGATGATGATGCTGAAGATTCTGCCACTTCTATTGCACTGCCTGCTGCAAACTCTGATGAAGCTGATGTTAATGTAGATGCTGATGCAGCTGGTCCTTCTAGACATGCTCTTCTACCACTAGCTTCTAAGGCTACTTTTATCGAGAAGTTTGTAGAAATGGCTCCTCCAGTTCCTTGGAGTGAGACTAAAAGAGGGCAAGAGTGGATCAAAGACTGGGATAATGTTGAATTTGTCCCTAATGCAGCTGTTCTTTCTGAGCATCTAACAAAGGCTGGTGAGATGTTTGCCAATGATGATTTCAAGACACATCTTAGAGTTACAACACTGAGTACAAGGCACCTTCAAGGTCAAGACTCAGCAACTCACGCCCAGCTGGACAAAATTCGAAATACATTGCTAGAGGATGCGGAGAAGATCAAAGTAGAAAAGCAGAGGTTTTTTCAAGCCTAACTTTGACCGTTTAGCAAATATTGAAAAGTCTCTAGACAAACAGCAAGCTCAAATTTCTGATCTTTTACAAAATCAAGCTGCTCAACAAGTTCAGCTTAATGAACTTCAATATTCTGTGGAATTGTTTGTCTCCCTGCTTCTTCCTGATGATGCCAAAAAGGGGGAGAAAGTACTTAAGTCCAAACGCAAGTCTACTAAATCACATAAAGAAAAAAATGATGAAAATAAAGATCAAGGAAACTCTAAAATGGGTGGAGGTCAAAGAAAAAGCAAAGGCTCTTCATTACAGAAAGACAGAACTACAAGTCAAAGGCTAAGTTCTGATGCTGGCAAGAAATCAAGCTCAAGTAAACAAGTTCTAGTCAATTCTGAAGATTTTGATGAAGAGATCTCAAAGAAGCTGTTTCTTTAAGAAAATCCAGGGATGGATCTTGAAATGCTGGAAGAAGAAGAAGCCAGACTGAAAGCTGCAATTGATAAGTCACAATCTAAGTCTAAAGTTTCTGCAATAGCAAAGAAACCTCCACAGGCTAAAGACATTGTGATTAAAGAAAGAACAAGTGCTGAGGCATCTAAAGCCAAATCACAAGTGGAGTATGATCCAAAGTTTATGGGCAAAGGTAAAGTTGATGAACTTGTAAGGGTTTACATGCCAACTATGGATAAATAAATAGATGCTGATGAAGATACTGATCTGATTTTGAAGAACAAGAAAGATTCTCAAACAACCTCTGACAGAGCTCAAGTTGTTCAAAGTCAGGAGTTAGTAAATTCAGATGCTACAAGGAAGCAAACAACCTCTAACACAGCTCATGTAATAACCCCAAAATTTTTCAACTTTTTGTAACCCTTGTGAATAGTGTTTTAGCTGAATGAAGAAACTTTTCACGCCACACTATGTAGGGGTTCTGTTATGGATATTCTGGGATATTATTAGTACTCTATGTAGTATATAAGTGTATGTAAAGATCGTCAGAATCCAATTCCGAACACTTTGGTTTTTCCCGGAAATCCACAAGATACGGAGAGAATTGAGTATAAGGTAACAGGATAAAAAGGATTTAAATTAAAGGATTATAATAGAGGATCATAAAAAGGAATATAATGTATTGAGAAAGGTTAAGGAAACCTAAGTAATAAGATCCCGGGTATGATCCTTCAAACGATAAACGAGAACGAAAGTTAAGCGAACCGTATAACAGATCAGCGGTCATTAGGCAAACGATTAGGAAGTTAATCAAAGGGATTAGTGGGAATGATGTCATCCAACCAATAGAAAGAGGACAAGGAAGGGAGGATGACATCATGAGGATGACATAGGCATGACATGGGAAGGAAGGAGGTGTGGTGGCTTTGTAACCACACAAATTCAAGGGCAAAAAGGTAATTGACTAAAGCAAGCACAAAAACCAAGCAACCAAGCCAAGCAAAAATCATTTTCATCAAAAATCAAAAAGCAACCAAGGCTTTGTTCTTGAAGCTCTCGGCTTTTTACTATTCATAAGGCAAGAACAATTCAAAACTCAAGATCCAAGCTTCCTAAATTGGTAAGATAATTCCCTAATCATCTTCATGCTTAGTTAGGACTATATCATGAGTTTAAGCCATTAATTCCTTCTCAATCTTCTTCATTTAATCAAAGAAGAAGACTATGAATAGTGTTTTCAAGTTTTTTAACTTGAAGTTTTCTTGTTTTTCTTGAAGATCCAAGCTTTCCTAAGACTTCTCAAAGCTTCTTAAGGCTTCCTAGCTCATCCCACCACTTCAAGGAAGGTATACCATCTCCAAACCCTAGATCCCTATGTATTATAAGATGATTTTGATTAGTAGGATGATATTGTAGCTTGTTGTTGTGATTTAGAGTTTGGGATTTGGAATGGTAGTAAAATGGAATGGTAAATGTTGTGGTTTTGATTAAAAGAACTTAAGTATGGTTAAATTAAGCTTAGGCATAAGTATAAATGATTAAATTGAATTGGTTGGGGTTGTTATGATGTGATGAGGATGGATGTTGGTTGTATGTTGGATTTGAGGTTGGTTTGTGGTTGGTTTTGAATGGTTAAAATTGGGAAATCGCGTAAACATAGCCGTCGTAACGTCCGATTTTCTTTGGACTGTTTTTGTGCATAGCATTAGGACCCGAGAACCCCCTGCTAGATTATGACCACTGCCATGTTTAGATAGCTCATGTTACGAGCTTCGTTTTGATATGTAGTTCGTTCGATTCCGATGCACGGTTTAGGAGAAACGACCGTTTCAAGTAACGGCGTTTCGCGAATGAAACTTTTTCCCTCGCCTTACTTTGAAACATAGGTTAAAGACCAAAAAGGGTTAATTAATGTATGAAACATTTATGGTAAGTGTGTTAGGCAGTTGGTAAGACACTCGCGAAGGAATCGCTTTAAAACTCGTAAAGGTTAAATTATTAAAAATGGTGGAGCCGCGGGTACCCGAGTGACTTAAGCAAATCAGTGAGCGCAAACCAAGCGTTAGAGTCTAAGTTAGTTAAAGTATAGATTTACAAGTGATTTTGGTTTAATTCCAACTTACTTGTTGTTTATAGGTTATCAGACTCGTCCCGAGCCTTTCTCACCCCCAAGTCGCTCAGGCAAGTATTCTATCCGTTATACTGTTGTTGTGATGTATACATTTGTATATGCATGATCTTGCGATAAATGCATATTGGTTATTTAGCAAATTCTTGCGATATATTGTAGCATGTGATATGGTATATATGCATGCCTGTTTCATATTCTTGAAATATATATCTGTTGGTTCAGTTGATAATACCTATGCTAGAGAATAGCGGTAACTTGCATATACCCTTAGTATAGGGACCCAAAGGTGAAAATATTTTCTAAAAACCGGGAGTCGAGGATCCCGAGTAATCTTGTATATATGGATATGGATATATATATATATATATTTATATATATATATATATGGTTATAGTTTTCCAAACTATTAATCGAATAAGGTTTATTCGATAACTTTAACTTTATTTTATTAAATGAATATTATTTTGAATATTCATTCGAGGACTTATGACTCCTTTTACTTTATTAATGAATATTATTTTGAATATTCATTCGAGGACTTATGACTCCTTTTATTTATTTATTTGAATATTATTTGAATATTCATTCGAGGGCTTATGACTCTTTTATATTATTTAATGAATATTATTTGAATATTCATTTGAGGATCTATGACTCCGATTATTTGCTGAAATATATTCTTTATTTTATTAAAGAATAAGGTGTTAATAATCAAACTTATTTTCGATTATTCAAATAAAGATAATACTTTCATATAAGTATATCTTTGGTTATTTAATACTCGTTTCAAGTATAAGTTTTAATACTTCTACTTCAATTATTTTTATAAAGATTATTCTTTATGGGAATATTATTTAAATAATAATATTCAGTCATTTTCTAAATATTCTGGGGACTGATTTACTTCATTAAATCAGCTTTACTCCAAACACTCTTTAAAGTGTTTTCGAGTCTTCAAAATGATTTTTAAAGTCAGAGCGGATCCCAAAACTCATTTTTATATTTAAGAACTTCCTTTTAAGGGGATTTAAATACTCGCTCAAAACCTGGGGAATCCGGCTCTGTGGTGTATTTTATATTCGCAACGAGGTTGCAGTTTTGGTAAATGAATTGATTACTTGCCCAACGTTCGGGAAGTAAGCCCATCTAATTGAGTCGGCATAAGCGACAGGCCGGGGTACGGTCTATGAATGTGTAAGTGGCTGGGTGGCAGTCCATCAACGCGTGAGGGGCCGGGTAACGGTCTAGCGCGAGGTCCTAATGCGGCCAGGGTGATGACCGGTGAGGAATTCATCCATCTACAGTAGAAAAGGTTACTTATTGGTATCTTTGCCTGATCAGCAAGATATCTGGTTTATGCCAAAATTCTTTTCCTTTCCAAAATTCATTGGATGTTTCAAACTCTGTTCATACTTTACATAACAGAGGTTCCAGGAAATGTTTAGAGATATATATATGTGGATATATATATCGGGACTAAATAAAGTATCTCATAACTTTTTTTTCGTTCAATAATATTTCAAAGATTGAATCTATTCAAGTCTTAACTTGTGGTCTCATCTATGGGATGTTTTTCTTAAAACTTATAATACTTTGAACGGTGGTAGTTCAAGTAGCTTTATAAATGATATAAGTGTGGTGAAGTATTGGCAACTTTATTCCTTGTTTTTACTTATATCTAGTAAGTAATTATCTTACACACGATAAAGATTCTAGTAAGTATCCATTTAGATACTTATATTATTGTTATCACTATGTATTATCTTGCGAGCTGTAAGGCTCACTCTTGCTTTATTTCTTCATCACACAACAACAGTTAGGAGAGATGGCCAGACTCCAGCAGACCCAGCGCAAGCGCGTGGGAAGCGTCCCGCGTCTTCCCGATGATGTTGTAGCTGTTATAGCTGCAGAGGTAGATCCATTGTAGTTCAGACCATCTACTTTTGAGAATCAAATTATGTATAATTATAACTTGTGGCAGATAATGGCAATTAACTGTAAATTTATCAAGTAATCATTTTGGGTTGTAATAACTTTTAAATGGTGGATTCAAAGACTTGTACTTATTTCAATTTCATCTCTGAGACTATAACGGGTTGTGGTGTGTGTTAGTATGGGGTCACAGCATGAGGTTATTTATTATTAATTAAGTGAAGTGATATTGTGGAAAGAAAGACCGTGACAACCCGGATCCCCGACCCCGGATCTGGGGATGTTACAGAAATGGTATCAGAGCTAAGCGTTATAAACCTCAGAGATGATGCGTCGATATAATAACAAACTCACAAAGATAATAAGAACTCTTGCCAAGTTCATGGTCGGACTACTTAAAGTAGTGCTGACAGTTAAAACCCTTACGGGAACCCTTATAAGTATCATGATAGTAACTTAGCTCGTTTAATGTGTAGGCGCCTGAGATAGAGGACCCTGAGATGTTCGAGCGTGAGCACGATGAGGCATTGCTAGATGTTGAGGATCAGGAGGAGCCTGAGATGGAGGAGGATGAGGAGGACCCCTCAGAGGAGCCTGAGACGGAGGTCATTGCTATTTCAGATGAGGAGGACCCCTCAGAGGAGTCAGAGACAGAGGTTATTGCTATTCCAGATGAGGAGGACCCGGATGAGGTCCCAGTAGCTGAGGAGCGTGTTGGACCTATGGTAGTGTATGCTGGTATCCCTTTACCCACACTTCCGGTGGTCAGAGTCCCTACCCCTCCACCACTATCCTGGATTCCCGATGATGACAGCTCAGAGACCCATACTTCCGAGCCTAGGCAGACCGAGGAGGCACCCTCAGCGGCTCCGGATTCACCACCTCTTGACCCTGCCCACAGGCAGTCTTCGTTAGCTCATGGATATGTTCAGGATGTATTGAGGACCCGAGTGGCTGTTGCCGAGGGCCGACTAGATGAGGCCAGGAGGGAGTTGGATGCAGAGAGGGCGGGTAGGCGTACCCGAGCTTATGAGACTAGGGCTTCTATACCCCGATCCTTGAGGAGGGAGCTTACGGGGATAGAGCTCACGTCCCGAGCGAGACTCAGATCTCTCCAGGGGGACAGGCATGGTAGGATCTCCAGGCGGCAGGCCGACTATATCTTCCGTCGTGCGATGGAAAGGGTTTGGGAGCTGACCCGCTCCGGTGTATGATTCAGGATTGATGATGGAATAGTCTAGTTGTCTAGTTAGCCGAGGCCTTAGTAAGAGCCAATTTTCCGGGAGAGTTGACTTGTATATAGCATCCCTTTTTCTGACTAGACAGATAGACTCTTGTGTATCACTTTTGGGATAGATGACTGTAGCACTGTTGTACTTTTGACCAGATCAAACTATGTATTTCTCGCATTATGTATATATTTGTTTCCTTTCGGTTCAGTTCCATAGTGATGGGATCACTGTTTTATCATTATTATTACTGCACTTCGTATTAGAACTTTCTTAAAATAATAGAATTGCGATATACGTTCTCCCCATTATAAGAGCTGTGCAAGGCACAATGTTGTATATGATTGTGACCTAACGTTGAATTTTCCCAATAATTGTTTTTATTATTATCAGAATCATGCCGCCAAGAAAGATTGGAACTAGGGCGAACCCTGGATCTGAGGACCAGGGAAGCCATAATCAGGACAATAGAAACCAAGAACACAGTGAAGAGGAAGATGAGGATTATGTGGAACAGGATGACTCCCTGTATGAAGAGGAAGAGGAAACATATGATGTTGAGGGATTTGAGATAGAGGCTGAAGAAGGAGAAACCGAGGTTGAGCAACCAGTACCAAACCCAGGCATGGATCCCATGGGCCAGTTCTTGCAACTCCTAAGGCAGAATTTGGAACGTCAACCCAACCCACCCCCTCAAGGAAGTAACAATGCAGTGGCAAACTCTTTCAGGGCTTTTAAGTCCCTTAAGCCCCCTGAGTTCCACGGATCAGCCGACCCAGTTGAGGCAAGAGCATGGTTAAAGGAAATGGAGAAATCTTTTGAGATTTTGAGTACCGAGGAGGCACAGAAGACTGTATTTGCTACCTACCTTATGAAAGGAGAAGCTAACTACTGGTGGGAGGCCAAGAAAAACATGGAGACAGATGCTATTATAACCTGGGAGAGATTTAGTCAGTTGTTTCTGGGAAAGTATTTCCCGAGGTTTATGGAAAACCAGATGGAGCTCAAGTTCTTGGAGCTAAAGCAGAATAACTTGTCTGTAGCAGAGTACGAGGCGAAATTTACTGAGTTATCAAGGTTTGTGCTGGAGTTTGTGAGCACCGAGGAAAAGAAAGCTAGGAGGTTTCAGCAGGGACTGAAACCGTGGATTCAGAATAGGGTGGCAATCCTTGAGCTTACGGACTAAGCCACTCTGGTGCAAAAGGCAACGATTGTAGAAGTTGGAAGTGAACAGATGCAGAAGGAAAGAGAGAAGAAAGGAATAAAGAGGAAAAGTATGAGCATGGGTGGAGGTTCCGCAGGAAGGAGCTTCCCAACTAGATTTAATCGAGGAGCAGTGTCCCTACCAGGAAGGAACACTGGGTTTAAGCGGCCAATGAGTGTGAGTGTGAGCCAGGGCGGCCAGAAGTCAAGAATGTCCTATTCCAACCAGTCTCGACCCCCATTGCCAGCCTGTAACATATGTGGAAGGAATCACACTGGGGAGTGTAAAGAAAGGCCAGTAACCTGTTTTAAGTGCGGTCGGGAAGGCCACTACTCAAATAAATGCCCTTCGTCAGCCCCTGCCGTCGTTCCAACCACCAATTGTCATCGGTGTGGACGCCCGGGTCATTGGAAGAGGGAATGCCCAATGAACAAACCAGCAGCTTCGGGAGCAAGCAGGGCTGCTTCTAATAAGCCACCTACTGCGAGGACTTTCAACATGACAGTCCAGGATGCTATGAAAGATTCAGATGTGATAGCAGGTACCCTTTCTCTAAATTCAGTCAGTGCAAATGTTTTATTTGATTCGGGAGCAACTAAATCTTTTATATCAAAGGACCTTGCGCGTAAGTTAAGACTTAAGGCTGAACCCTTGATAGAACCCTTACAAGTAGAAATAGCCAATCATGAAATTATTCCTGTTAACCAGATTCACCCCGCCTGTGAGATAGGCATAGGGGAGCAATCTTTCAGTGTTGATCTGATTTCTTTTAAATTAGGGGAGTTTGATGTGATTTTGAGAATGGACTGGCTATCTAGCAACGATGCTCAGATAGACTGTAAAGGGAAGAAAGTTAAGTTAAATATCCCCGGGAAGAAAGAAGTTATATTTAGAGGAAAGAGGCAGACGCAGAAATTTTTGACTATGGCCCAGGCCAAAAGGATGCTACGAAAAGGAAGTGAGGCTTACCTAGCCTATGTGGTGGACACGCAGAAGGAGGTGCCCAACTTACAAGATATTCCAGTAGTCAACGAATTTGAAGATGTATTCCCACAAGACCTTCCGGGATTACCACCCGATAGAGTGATTGAATTTGCTATTGAGTTGGCCCCAGGGACGGCGCCAGTTTCAAAAGCACCTTACCGGTTAGCCCCGTTAGAAATGAAGGAATTAGCTATCCAATTGCAGGAACTCTTGGATAAGGGTATGATAAGACCCAGTGTGTCTCCGTGGGGAGCACCAGTTTTATTTGTTAAGAAGAAAGATGGGAGCATGAGGTTGTGTATAGACTATCGAGAGTTGAACAAGCTAACCATAAAGAACAGGTACCCATTACCTAGAATAGACGATCTGTTCGACCAGCTAAAGGATGCTGTTTATTTTTCCAAGATCGACCTGAGAACTGGATATCACCAACTAAAGATTAAACCCGAAGATATTTCCAAGACAGCGTTCCGTACCAGGTATGGGCATTATGAGTTCTTGGTAATGTCCTTTGGATTAACCAACGCCCCAGCGGCTTTCATGGATTTAATGAATAGAGTATTTAAGAAGTACTTAGACAAGTGTGTGATAGTTTTTATCGATGATATTTTGATCTACTCAAGGACTGAGGCAGAACATGCAGAGCATTTGAGGATAGCTCTAGGAATACTCAGAGAGGAACAGTTATATGCCAAATTCTCGAAGTGTGAATTCTGGCGGAATGAAGTACAGTTTTTAGGACATGTGATCAATAAAGAAGAAGTATTGGTCGACCCCTCCAAGATAGAGGCGGTCTCAAATTGGGAAAGGCCAACCACACCCACAGAGGTAAGGAGTTTCATAGGATTGGCCGGCTACTATCGAAGATTTGTACAGGACTTTGCGAAGATTGCAGCCCCTTTGACACGACTTACTCGTAAGACAGAGAAGTTTGAATGGACGGAGAAATACGAGAACAGTTTTCAGAAATTAAAGAAAAGGTTGATAACGGCTCCGGTATTGGCATTGCCGGACGGAAAAGGAGATTTTGTGATATATAGTGACGCGTCGCACAAAGGATTATGATGTGTGCTTATGCAGCACGGTAGAGTTATTGCGTATGCGTCGAGACAACTGAAGGAATACGAGGTTAGATATCCTACTCATGACCTTGAGCTCGCGGCAATAGTATTTGCTTTAAAAATTTGGAGGCACTACTTGTATGGAGAGAAGTGCGAGATTTTCACAGACCATAAGAGCCTCAAGTACATATTTACGCAGAAAGAGCTCAACATGCGCCAGAGGAGATGGTTAGAACTAATCAAGGACTATGATTGTGAGATTCTCTATCATCCAGGGAAAGCCAATGTGGTGGCTGATGCCCTTAGTAGAAAGGAAAGACTCAGAATGATAACGACTTCGGAAGAATTAATGAGAGATTTTGAGAGAATGGAAATAGAAGTAAAGGTAACCGGAACCGGAACTGAAAAGCTTTTTGAGATCTCAATGCAGCCAGAGTTATTGGAAAGAATCAGATTGTGCCAGGAGAAAATAATGAATGAAGGCAGAGAGTCAATGACTGGAGAGGAGATCCATACTGAGAAAGATGATAAAGGGATAATGAGGTACTCCTACCGAATTTGGGTTCCGAATGTTCAAGAACTTAAAGATGAGATTTTGGATGAAAGCCATAGTTCAAGGTATTCCATTCACCCAGGAAGTACCAAGATGTATAGGGATTTGAAGGAATATTACTGGTGGCCCAACATGAAGAGGGACGTAGCAGAATGGGTAAACAAGTGTTTGACTTGCCAAAGAGTAAAGGCAGAGCACCACAGACCCAGTGGACTTTTGCGACCCCTGGAGATTCCCGAATGGAAATGGGAACAGATAGCGATGGATTTTGTTGTAGGCTTGCCAAGGACGAAAGCCAATCACGACGCCATTTGGGTAATTATAGACCGACTGACAAAGTCAGCTCATTTCATTCCTATCAATGAGAGATACACAGTCGATAGACTGGTGGACATTTACCTTAAGGAAATAGTGACGCGACATGGAGTCCCAGCGTCCATTGTCTCAGACCGAGACCCTAGGTTCAACTCCAGATTTTGGAGGAGCTTTCAGGAGTGTGCGGGGACCAAGTTAAATATGAGTACCGCGTACCATCCCCAAACGGATGGACAGAGTGAAAGGACCATCCAGACACTAGAGGATATGTTGAGAGTCTGTGCAATAGACCTTAAAGGAAGTTGGGATGATCACTTGCCGTTGATCGAGTTTTCTTATAACAATAGCTTTCATGCTAGCATCGGAATGCCGCCTTATGAGGCCCTGTACGGAAGAAGGTGTCGATCTCCCTTATACTGGGATGAAGTACGAGAGCGGAAGATGCTCGGACCCGAAGTGGTCCAAAGGACCAAAGATATAGTGGATCTTATCAGAGGGCGACTTGTAGCAGCCCAAGACAGACAAAAGAAATATGCAGACCTAGCCCGAAAGGACAAGGAATATGAAGTAGGGGACTTAGTACTGCTGAAAGTATCCCCTTGGAAGGGATTAATGAGGTTCGGAAAGAAAGGAAAACTAAGCCCAAGATACATTGGACCTTTTGAGATATTAAGACGGATTGGAAAGTTAGCTTACGAGCTAGCCCTACCCCCTAATTTGCAACAAGTTCATAATGTGTTCCATGTGTCAATGCTAAGGAGGTATCATCGGGATGCCAGGCACATAGTGGAGTACGAACAGGTGGATATGCAGCCAGATCTAACTTACGTGGAGAAGCCAGTAAGGATTATGGATAAGAAGGAGCAGGTGCTTCGGAACAAAGTGATCAAGCTAGTCAGAGTACTATGGCAGAATCATAATGTGGAAGAATCAACTTGGGAACTAGAGAGCACAATGCTAGAAAAGTACCCCCATTTGTTTTCTGTTTGATTCCGGGACGGAATCCTTTTAAGGAGGGGAGACTGTAATAACCCAAAAATTTTTCAACTTTTTGTAACCCTTGTGAATAGTGTTTTAGCTGAATGAAGAAACTTTTCACGCCACACTATGTAGGGGTTCTGTTATGGATATTCTGGGATATTATTAGTACTCTATGTAGTATATAAGTGTATGTAAAGATCGTCAGAATCCAATTCCGAACACTTTGGTTTTTCCCGGAAATCCACAAGATACGGAGAGAATTGAGTATAAGGTAACAGGATAAAAAGGATTTAAATTAAAGGATTATAATAGAGGATCATAAAAAGGAATATAATGTATTGAGAAAGGTTAAGGGAACCTAAGTAATAAGATCCCGGGTATGATCCTTCAAACGATAAACGAGAACGAAAGTTAAGCGAACCGTATAACAGATCAGCGGTCATTAGGCAAACGATTAGGAAGTTAATCAAAGGGATTAGTGGGAATGATGTCATCCAACCAATAGAAAGAGGACAAGGAAGGGAGGATGACATCATGAGGATGACATAGGCATGACATGGGAAGGAAGGAGGTGTGGTGGCTTTGTAACCACACAAATTCAAGGGCAAAAAGGTAATTGACTAAAGCAAGCACAAAAACCAAGCAACCAAGCCAAGAAAAAATCATTTTCATCAAAAATCAAAAAGCAACCAAGGCTTTGTTCTTGAAGCTCTCGGCTTTTTACTATTCATAAGGCAAGAACAATTCAAAACTCAAGATCCAAGCTTCCTAAATTGGTAAGATAATTCCCTAATCATCTTCATGCTTAGTTAGGACTATATCATGAGTTTAAGCTATTAATTCCTTCTCAATCTTCTTCATTTAATCAAAGAAGAAGACTATGAATAGTGTTTTCAAGTTTTTTAACTTGAAGTTTTCTTGTTTTTCTTGAAGATCCAAGCTTTCCTAAGACTTCTCAAAGCTTCTTAAGGCTTCCTAGCTCATCCCACCACTTCAAGGAAGGTATACCATCTCCAAACCCTAGATCCCTATGTATTATAAGATGATTTTGATTAGTAGGATGATATTGTAGCTTGTTGTTGTGATTTAGAGTTTGGGATTTGGAATGGTAGTAAAATGGAATGGTAAATGTTGTGGTTTTGATTAAAAGAACTTAAGTATGGTTAAATTAAGCTTAGGCATAAGTATAAATGATTAAATTGAATTGGTTGGGGTTGTTATGATGTGATGAGGATGGATGTTGGTTGTATGTTGGATTTGAGGTTGGTTTGTGGTTGGTTTTGAATGGTTAAAATTGGGAAATCGCGTAAACATAGCCGTCGTAACGTCCGATTTTCTTTGGACTGTTTTTGTGCATAGCATTAGGACCCGAGAACCCCCTGCTAGATTATGACCACTGCCATGTTTAGATAGCTCATGTTACGAGCTTCGTTTTGATATGTAGTTCGTTCGATTCCGATGCACGGTTTAGGAGAAACGACCGTTTCAAGTAACGGCGTTTCGCGAACGAAACTTTTTCCCTCGCCTTACTTTGAAACATAGGTTAAAGACCAAAAAGGGTTAATTAATGTATGAAACATTTATGGTAAGTGTGTTAGGCAGTTGGTAAGACACTCGCGAAGGAATCGCTTTAAAACTCGTAAAGGTTAAATTATTAAAAATGGTGGAGCCGCGGGTACCCGAGTGACTTAAGCAAATCAGTGAGCGCAAAACAAGCGTTAGAGTCTAAGTTAGTTAAAGTATAGATTTACAAGTGATTTTGGTTTAATTCCAACTTACTTGTTGTTTATAGGTTATCAGACTCGTCCCGAGCCTTTCTCACCCCCAAGTCGCTCAGGCAAGTATTCTATCCGTTATACTGTTGTTGTGATGTATACATTTGTATATGCATGATCTTGCGATAAATGCATATTGGTTATTTAGCAAATTCTTGCGATATATTGTAGCATGTGATATGGTATATATGCATGCCTGTTTCATATTCTTGAAATATATATCTGTTGGTTCAGTTGATAATACCTATGCTAGAGAATAGCGGTAACTTGCATATACCCTTAGTATAGGGACCCAAAGGTGAAAATATTTTCTAAAAACCGGGAGTCGAGGATCCCGAGTAATCTTGTATATATGGATATGGATATATATATATATATATATTTATATATATATATATATGGTTATAGTTTTCCAAACTATTAATCGAATAAGGTTTATTCGATAACTTTAACTTTATTTTATTAAATGAATATTATTTTGAATATTCATTCGAGGACTTATGACTCCTTTTACTTTATTAATGAATATTATTTTGAATATTCATTCGAGGACTTATGACTCCTTTTATTTATTTATTTGAATATTATTTGAATATTCATTCGAGGGCTTATGACTCTTTTATATTATTTAATGAATATTATTTGAATATTCATTTGAGGATCTATGACTCCGATTATTTGCTGAAATATATTCTTTATTTTATTAAAGAATAAGGTGTTAATAATCAAACTTATTTTCGATTATTCAAATAAAGATAATACTTTCATATAAGTATATCTTTGGTTATTTAATACTCGTTTCAAGTATAAGTTTTAATACTTCTACTTCAATTATTTTTATAAAGATTATTCTTTATGGGAATATTATTTAAATAATAATATTCAGTCATTTTCTAAATATTCTGGGGACTGATTTACTTCATTAAATCAGCTTTACTCCAAACACTCTTTAAAGTGTTTTCGAGTCTTCAAAATGATTTTTAAAGTCAGAGCGGATCCCAAAACTCATTTTTATATTTAAGATCTTCCTTTTTAAGGGGATTTAAATACTCGCTCAAAACCTGGGGAATCCGGCTCTGTGGTGTATTTTATATTCGCAACGAGGTTGCAGTTTTGGTAAATGAATTGATTACTTGCCCAACGTTCGGGAAGTAAGCCCATCTAATTGAGTCGGCATAAGCGACAGGCCGGGGTACGGTCTATGAATGTGTAAGTGGCTGGGTGGCAGTCCATCAACGCGTGAGGGGCCGGGTAACGGTCTAGCGCGAGGTCCTAATGCGGCCAGGGTGATGACCGGTGAGGAATTCATCCATCTACAGTAGAAAAGGTTACTTATTGGTATCTTTGCCTGATCAGCAAGATATCTGGTTTATGCCAAAATTCTTTTCCTTTCCAAAATTCATTGGATGTTTCAAACTCTGTTCATACTTTACATAACAGAGGTTCCAGGAAATGTTTTAGAGATATATATATGTGGATATATATATATCGGGACTAAATAAAGTATCTCATAACTTTTTTTTCGTTCAATAATATTTCAAAGATTGAATCTATTCAAGTCTTAACTTGTGGTCTCATCTATGGGATGTTTTTCTTAAAACTTATAATACTTTGAACGGTGGTAGTTCAAGTAGCTTTATAAATGATATAAGTGTGGTGAAGTATTGGCAACTTCATTCCTTGTTTTTACTTATATCTAGTAAGTAATTATCTTATACACGATAAAGATTCTAGTAAGTATCCATTTAGATACTTATATTATTGTTATCACTATGTATTATCTTGCGAGCTGTAAGGCTCACTCTTGCTTTATTTCTTCATCACACAACAACAGTTAGGAGAGATGGCCAGACTCCAGCAGACCCAGCGCAAGCGCGTGGGAAGCGTCCCGCGTCTTCCCGATGATGTTGTAGCTGCTATAGTTGCAGAGGTAGATCCATTGTAGTTCAGACCATCTACTTTTGAGAATCAAATTATGTATAATTATAACTTGTGGCAGATAATGGCAATTAACTGTAAATTTATCAAGTAATCATTTTGGGTTGTAATAACTTTTAAATGGTGGATTCAAAGACTTGTACTTATTTCAATTTCATCTCTGAGACTATAACGGGTTGTGGTGTGTGTTAGTATGGGGTCACAGCATGAGGTTATTTATTATTAATTAAGTGAAGTGATATTGTGGAAAGAAAGACCGTGACAACCCGGATCCCCGACCCCGGATCTGGGGGTGTTACAGCTCAAGTTAGCTTGACATCAGAAGATAAGGGAATAACCTCTGACACTGCTCATGTTAAACCTTCAACTACTCTACCAGGATTCACCCAAGCTAAACAATCTGCTCAAACTCTGAAGAGTACATCAAGAGATTTTCAGAGTAGATTGCTTCTAGGAAAGGAGGCAAGAGATAAAACTGGTTTGGGAAATGCTGATGAAAGAAGAGTAAGCAACACAAATCTAGATCCTACATCTCTTTCTGAACCAGGAATAGGCACAACTCCTGAAAGATTGGATCAATTGGAGTCTGTACAGATGGTTTACCACTCTGCACTGAAAGAACATGTTATGTTATATTTCATGACAGATGGGAGGGTATTCCAGATTAGGCAGGATGCTATTAACTTGAAGTACTATGAAGAATTGGAACATGTGCTATATTTGCTTCAAGTAAAGAACAAGTCTACAGATGATGCTGCCAAATTCTTAAGGTCTAATATTGAGAGACAGAAGAAACTTTATAGGATAAAGTCTGACAGCTCATACTATCCTAAGTACAGGGCTCATGATGGAAAAATTGTTGAAATGAAACCTAACACTGCAAAGATTATTACTACCTTTCTGGGTTATAGGGCTGTTGAATTCAACATAGAATCAGACAAAGCCTATTATATCAGACTTAATGAGGATATAAGAAAGGCAAAGATCAATTATCTCAGAGCTTCTATCTTTCAGATAAGTGAAGATATAGCTGAGCTAAAAGAAGCCAAAAGGAGTATATTGAATGAACTTGCATATGCTGAGAGATGTCTTTTGAAGAATTATCTCAGGACAACTCCTGATATTAAAGAGATCACATAATGAAGCCAAGTCAGGGACTGTAACTGCTAAATTCTGAAGAACATACAGGCTAAAGCTAATATCAGACTTTAAGGATGGTAAAAGCTACAAGTACTGTAAGTTGTAGTTTCTTAGTCAAATTCTCATGTGCATTTGTACTTAATGTTTTTGACATCATCAAATATATATTGAACTTGTATATTATGCTAATTTACAAGTTGGGGGAGATTGTTAGATATATTTGAGATGTCATGTCTAATGTGTTTCATGTTTAGTTTTCAGATCTTACAAACAGGAAATATCAGTACTTACTGAAATCAGCACTTACTGGAAGTCAGAACTTAAGGATATCAGTACTTAAATTATCAGGAGATAATTATCAGAAGATGGATATCAGAACTTAAGTACGGAAGGACGAACAATTAAGGAAAGACTGATTGAAAGGAAAGAAGATCAAGACTAAATAAAGAAGAGATATGCATGGAGAAGATTTCTATGGAAGATAGAAGACTTGGAAAAGAAGATATCTAATTGATATATTTTATGATACAGAATCATATTCAATATCAATTAGCGATTATCTTGTAACTGTGTAGTATATAAACACAGACATAGGGTTTACACTATATGTGTTATCATAATCGAAGTTATTATTTATTGTAACCCTAACAGCTCTCGTGATAATTTGTTCATCACTGAGAGAGGACGGTTCCATATTGTAACATAGTTTATTTTGTTGAATAAAATCTATTTTCTGTTACTTGAGTTCTTTAATTCGATTTGATTGTGATAAACACTCTATTCAACCCCCTTCTACAGTGTGTGTGATCTAACATTGTGATAGACCCTGCCGGTAGAGATTGTAACCAGACTTAGCTTTATCCCTCCAAGAGAACGGGAAGAGTCGCAGCTTGATAGCATCTTCAGTCACACCATTAAACTTGAAAGTGTCGTAGATCTCGTTGAAATCCCTGATGTGCATATTGGGGTCTTCGGTAGGAGAACCCCCAAACTGAACTGAGTTCTGTATCATCTGGATCGTGCTTGACTTGATCTCAAAAGTGTTAGCCGCGATGGCTGGTCTAATGATGCTAGACTGAATATCATTAATCTTAGGCTTAGAATAGTCCATCAAAGCCTTCAGATTCTCTACTTGATCACCTATAGCTACTACAATTGGCTCTTCAACTTTCTCTTCTTCGTCTACCTTCTTTTCTTCCTCAAAAACTTCCCTATCAGTGTTCTCTTGCGAGTACGCGAACGCGTATGCATACACCCTCGCTATGTCACCTGAAATAAAACAAGGAAACAAATAAGTAACAATATCCGAGTCAATGAACTTTAATGACCACTGATGGAAAGCACAAAATCTAGTAATTAACACTGCAGTCCCCGGTAGCGGCGCCAAAAACTTGTTATTCGCTAAACACGCACTAATATTACATGCAAGTATACGAGTTTGCAAGTAGTATAAGATATAACGACTCGTGTATTTTTATTTTATTTCTAATACTTGGAAGTGTATTAAAAGTTTAAGTAAATAAATAAAAGGTGTGTATTGATTTTTGGCAGCGATTATTGATTGTTATCTAATTATTTATGATTTGTTGATATGTGGGATTGGAATTATGTGATTTATTGGTGAGTTATGTGATTTTATTTCGCTTGTAAAAGTGATTTTATTGTAATTTTAATTTCATAAATATTTGGGTTGTCTTTAAAATTGGTTTTCTAATTTTACAATTTCGATAATTATTTTTAGGACTTTATAAAATTGAGAAATCAATATTTCGTTAATTATTCATTTTAAATGATTTTCTGAGTGTGTTAAATGCTAAAATCCATATTTAATTATGGAAATCTTTAAAAAATTATGAAACTTATATTTTATTAAGTTCGTCTTATTTTGAGAATTTTAAAATTATTTTGGAAATTTTCGGAAGTCGTTTCACCCGCCCGTTGTTTCGTTTATTTGTTAAAAACGGGTACCAGTTGTGTTTAGAAATTGTTTAAAAATTTCAAAATATATATTTTTATAAACCCCGGACTATTTACAATACTTTAAAAGTATTATCGGGATTTAATGAGATTGTTTTCGAGGTGCCCTGACTCGTTGATTTCAAAATTCGGTTAAATAATTGACCCCTAATACTCAGGGACACATGTTAATAATTCATAAAAGAATATCAACACGCGTCCCATTTAAAGGACACGTGCAGGCAAGCAGTTTATTTCCCAAAAACATCATCTCTTTGTCCCTGTCTCTCTATCTCGATCTCTCTACAGTCTCCTCTCTCTCTCCCCTTCTTTATTCGGTCATCTTCCATTTTCTTCTCTGTTTCCTTCGTTTCTTTTTCTTTCCCGTCGATTCCAGCCGTGTTGCTCTCGGTTATTCCGGTGAGTTCTCCGGCAGAATTTTCGGCGATTCTTTGTTCCTTGTTTGGTTTGCTATATATATATAATCCTGTATATATATCTGTGTGGATGCTGTGTGCGTGTGTGTGTGTGTTGTGTGTGTATGTTGACGGGTGTGTGTTGGTGTTTGTGGCGGTGGTTCGCCGGTGTTGCTGTTTATTCTTCCCTGTTTGCGCGTGTGGCGCGTGGCTGTTGGGTTAATTTGACATTATTTAATTAATTTTCTTCAGGATTTTATTTGAGTAATTTCTTGATATAAATTATCGAATGTGCGGGAAATTTTTTAATTAATCGGTGAAGTTTCACGTTGGAAACTCGAGAATTTATCGGGTACCCGTGATATTTTGCCGCCGTCCGCAATGACTTTTACGAGCGGACGGTGGACGGTGATGACGATGTTCTGAGTCCTAAATTCTATAAATAAATAAAATAAAATAATTATGTAAATTATGTTTGGATTTAAATAACTAATTTTGATTGGTATTGGGTTGTACGGAATACTGTTGTGGATTGTTGGGAATTGTTGACGTCGATTGTAATCGATTGGTAGTCTTATAAATAAAGAAGTGCTGCCAAAATTTTCTAAAATATATTTGTAATCGTACATAATTATGTTTTACGTGTTATCCCTATTTATGTTCGAGAAATGTAATTACATGATTATATGTATAATAATGCTACGAGTTGGGTTGTCGGATTTGGGGTTATTAGGATTTGAGGATATCAAGCATGTCGATATAACTAATTAGGGTATTCTGTAATTGTAGATCCCAGTCGAGTTGTTCCAGGATCAAAGGCAGCGTGAAAGCTATTTAGGGTTTGTAAAGCGTTGCAAGGCAAGTACCCCTGACCATTCTTTTATGGTTCAGTGCATATGAATAGCTAAATGTTTTATTTTCGTAATGGAACAGAAACGTTTTAGGTTACGTATCCCCTGTAGTTATAAAATTACTGTTTTCAAATTGTTTTGGGGAAAAGTAACTTTGAAAGGTACCTGCCTCAAATGAAGTGATTTGCGAAATGGATTTTATATGTGTGCTGGTTAATTAAATAATTTTGAAAATGAGATAGGTACAAGTGTTTTGAAAACTGGATAAAACGGTCAGATATGGGATACATTGGGGCCAGAGTAGGCCTATTGAGGTGGCATAAGAGGCTAACTCGGTTGCGCGCATTATAAAACCGATTAGTCTAGCAGATCAGAGACCTAGCTAGTCTCTGAGTTCCGGAACAGGTAAATGGGATGGCAGTTAGAGCCGTCTAGTGTTGATAGCCTGATCAGCTGTCTTCACATATCCGCTATGTATCTGATTGGGATTTTTGAATTATATAAGAGCATGAATGATTGATACAACGGTTTTATAAAATGATTAGCATGCTAAAATTGGACTCTAGTATTACACAACACACTACTATGTTATTTTCGCAAAGCATGCTAATTAGTGATATCCAGTTATGTTGATTGTTATTATGAAATATTGATATTATGATTACAGCTCTGTTCCCATTATTGTTACATTACTGTTTTAATCTGTTATTCATATTTGGTACTGCTGAGCGATTATGCTCACCCTTGCAAACTGTTATGTATATTTCGCAGATGCCTAGAAGATCAGTTAGACCGACTTATGTTCCCGCCCCTTCTGGACCTGGCTCCTCTGAGGTAGTTTGTATCAGACCATGAGGTCTGAGGAGTTGCTGAATAAAGTTAGTGTGTCTTAGATATTGAATAAAGAGTTTGTAATAGTGAAAACCTGAATTATACTTGAACCTGGATCGGATCTTGGTTCGGGGTCAAGATAGTATATTTTAATAATAATTATGTTGTTTATATTTTTAGTAATTGTGATTAGTGACGTCAACTCCTGACCCCGGAGTTGAGGCCGTCACAGTTGGTATCAGAGCTACAGGTTCCAGTCCCTGATTCAGGTTAGGGATTGTGTCGAGTAGGTGATAATGTGAGTCTTTAAGTGTAAGTCAGCAACTCATATAGAGGAGCAGACCTTTAGAGTCAGTCGAGGGTTCTGACGGCGTTACCCTGGCATCTATTAAATGTTTTGATAGAATTGCATTGACCTGGTTGTGTCTTGTCTATATATTATTATGTTGTCAGTGGCCTATTGCGATTTCGAGCTCTCCATCTCGGGGGAATCCTTCTGATTCGGATAGCTCAGATTCGGAGAAACCCCTTGATGCTGTTACCGAGGAGACCCCTATGCCTCCTCCCCCAGTTCCTTCTTTTGTGCCTCGAGACATCCCTGGATCTGGTCCTCGTGCCCATTGGGTACGTAGGTCTGTGTCTGCTGTCAGGGATTTCCCTCCCGGTTGCGGTCCCAGTTCTTCCATGATGAGACCTCTGGTACCTCCTGTGGCCCCTAGTGGTACTTCTTCACCGATCCCTTATCATATCCATAGGGCGGTGAATACTTCCTTTATCAGAGATTAGAGTCCAGAGTTTGCTGCCCAGTTGGACCAGGTACCTATTGCACTATTTCAGGGTATTTCTGTCCCTTCCCCTAAGGTACGAGCCCGTGTGAGAGCATTGACCCAGATGGCTGTAGAGAGGGCTAGATCTGTTGACCGTTTCATTAGCTCAGAGTTCAGAGCTGTGCAGTATCAGGACCTAGTGAACTGGCTAGTATTTGAGCTAGGTTCCATTGGTGGCAGTGGTAGTGGCTAGACAGAGCTGCTGTAGAGGGATGCAGAGCTCAGAGTTGACCTCCAGGAGTTCTACAGTTGTTTACTTTGTATATGTACATTATGTTGTGATAGGTTGTAGTAGGCGAGGCTGTTATGACATCCAATTTTGGTGTGTATTCAGATGGTTCTTTGTAGTTGGATTTTCAGTTGTACTAGTTGGATTATGTTGGTTACTGTGGTTCAGCCGCTTTATATTATTGTTCAGTTTTTATATATTGTGCGTTGCTATTATTGTTGTTATTATTATTGTTGTTTCTGTTGCTGGCATTTTTAGATTATAATTATTCACTCAGGACATATCCAATTATAATGGGGGATGAGAATATTGTCTTAGTGGCAACGCTCTCCTGATGCATAAATATAAACTGTTGGAGCAATCCATTTTCTTATATATGTCTATTATGTTTCAGGAGATGCCACCAAAGAGAAATTCTCAGCCCAATAACGGATCTGCTGGGGATCCTTCCATGAGTGATTTGATGAACTTGTTGCGTCAGCAGACTGTACAGCTTGCCCAACAGCAACAATAATTCCAGCAACAGCAGCAACAATTGCAACAACAACAACAACAACAACAGCAACAGCAGCTCATACAGCAACAACAACAGCAAATCCAACAGCAGCAACTACAAATCCAACAACAACATGAGATGAGAGGGGCAAATCAAGGTGTCAATTTTAAGTCTTTTCAAGCAGTGAAGCCCCCAGAGTTTGAAGGAGAGGTAGATCCTGTTGCTGCCAGGATATGGTTAAAGGAAATGGAAAAAACGTTTGCGCTCACTAAGGTGAGTGAGGATTTAAAGACTGATTATGCTAGTTATTTTCTGAGGAATGATTTGAATTATTGGTGGGAATCTGCGCGAGCCCTAGAAGGAGAAGGTCCAGTTCCCTGGGCCAGATTCACAGAATTATTTTTGGAAAAATACTTTCCAGCCTGTCTCCAAAGTCAAATGGAGATGGAATTTTTGGAGCTGAAACAAGGAAATAGGAGTGTCACGGAATATGAAGCGAAGTTTACGAAGTTGGCCCGTATAGCACCGGAATATGTGAGTTCAGAAGCCCAACGAGCGAAGCGGTTTCAACAAGGGTTGAAGCCAGAAATAAGGAGTGGAGTTGTAGCCTTACAACTCAAGACATATACTTCGGTAGTTCAGGCTGCCCTGGTGATAGAAAGTGATCAGAAATTAGCTGCAAAAGAGCAGGGTAAGAAGAAAAGAAAATTTGAAAGTGGACCCGCTAGATCAGAATCAGGAATAGCGAGTCGGAAGTTTCAGCGTTGGTTTGGAAGGAAGAAGAATAAAAAGTTTAAAGGGCAGGACTTTCCCCAAGTTAAGCCCGGTACAACATCAGTTAATTCTGCCCCGACAAGGATGAGTAAGCCAGTGGTTGATTGTAAGACGTGTGGGAAAAAGCATAGTGGACAGTGCCGAGAGAATGTTAATTGTTTTAAGTGTGGACAGAAAGGTCACTATTCCACGGAATGTAAGTCTGAGATTCAAGGAATTACTTGTTTTAGTTGCGGCAAAGTGGGACACATAGCTTGGAATTGCAAGTTAGTGACCCAAGGTAATGCGGGAAGGAGTGTGTCTTAAGGACCAGCAACCAGTACTGTGAGAGCTAGGACTTTTAAGATGACCTAGAAGTCTCCAGTTCATGATTCTGATGTGGTTGCAGGTACGCTTACTTTAAATTCCGTACCTGTTAACATTTTGTTTGATTCGGGAGCGTCCAAATCTTTTATATCTGTGAATTGTGTGAATAAAATACAATTTATGTTAGAAGACTTAGATGAACCTTTAACTATAGAAGTGGCTAATAAAGATAAAGTACTTGTAAATCAATTTTGTCCTAGTTGTTCCCTAGAGATTTCGGGGTATATGTTCCTTGTTGACTTAATACCCTTCGAGTTGGGAGACATTGATGTTATTTTAGGTATGGATTGGTTGTCTCGATATAGGGCAAATATTGATTGTAAGAAAAAGAGAGTTGTTATGTACACCTCAGATAATAGAAAGATCAGTTACCAAGGGCAGAGGCAAGATAGGAAGTTTCTCTCAGTGATGCAAGCAAGAAGATTGCTGAGACAAGGATGTGAAGCGTACTTGGCTCATGTAGTGGATACAAAGAAAGAGACCTCTATTTTGGATGAAATCCCTATAGTAAGAGAATTTCCTGACATTTTTCCAGAAGAATTACCAGGATTGCCACCTGATTGTGAGATAGAGTTTTCCATTGATTTGATACCTGGAGCTGAACCAGTTTCTAAGGCTCCATATAGAATGGCCTCGATGGAAATGAAAGAATTGGCTAAGCAACTTCAGGAACTATTAGATAAAGGAGTTATTCGACCCAGTGTTTCTCCGTAGGGTGCTCCAGTGTTATTTGTGAAGAAAAAGGATGGAAGCATGAGATTGTGCATTGATTATAGAGAGTTGAACAAGTTGACAATAAAGAATAAGTATCCATTGCCACGAATCGACGATTTGTTTGATCAGCTTAAGGGCACATGTTACTTCTCAAAGATTGATTTAAGATCTGGCTACCACCAACTGAAGATAAAGCCGGAAGATATCCCCAAAACTGTATTTCTAACAAGGTATGACCATTATGAGTTTCTAGTGATGTCGTTTGGATTGACGAATGCGCCAGCAACTTTCATGGATTTGATGAATAGGATATATAAGGAATATTTGGATAAATTTGTTATTGTATTTATTGATGATATCCTCATATATTCGAAGAATCCAGAAGATCACGCAGTACTGCAGATTGCCCTTTAAAAGTTAAGAGAAAAGCAATTGTATGCTAAGTTTTCTAAGTGTGAGTTTTGGCTGACGGAAGTACAGTTCCTTGGTCACGTAATAAGTAAAGAAGGTATCAAAGTAGACCCGATAAAGATTGAAGCCGTATCAAAATGGGAGCAACCGAAGACACCAACAGAAATCAGGAGTTTTCTTGGATTAACAGGATATTATCGAAGGTTTGTGAAAGATTTCTCTAAGATTGCATCCCCACTAACCAAGTTGACCAGGAAGAATGAGAAGTTTGTTTGGACGGAGAAGTGTGAAGAGAGTTTCCAGGAGTTAAAACGAAGACTAGTGACGGCTCCAGTGTTAGCATTACCAGATGAGACGGGAAACTTTGTAATTTATAGTGATGCTTCTTTGAAAGGATTGGGATGTGTGTTAATGCAGCATGACAAAGTGATTGCGTATGCCTCCAGACAGTTAAAGCCTCACGAGCAGAAATATCCGGTTCATGACCTTAAAATGGCGGCTATAGTATTTGCTTTAAAGTTATGGCGTCATTACCTGTATGGTGAGAAATGCGACATTTATACAGACCACAAGAGCCTGAAGTACATATTCACGCAGAAAGATCTGAACATGAGGCAGAGAAGGTGGTTGGAGTTGATTAAGGACTATGATTGTTCGATTAATTATCACCCAGGTAAAGCCAATGTAGTGGTTGATGCCTTAAGTAGGAAGGAAAGGCTGAATATGGTTAAGATTGCGGAGGAATTGGCACGAGACTTGGAAAGAATGGAAATTGAAGTTCGAGTATCTAACAAAAGTCAGGAGCAGCTATATGAAATTACTTTCCAGCCGGCATTGATGGAAAAGATTAGAAGATGTCAAGAAGGAGTTAGGGAGCAAGAGTGGGATACTTTGACAGGAGAAGAGTTATATACTCAAAAAGATAATCAAGGTTTGTATAGATATTTGTCCAGAGTTTGGATTCCTAATGTAACGGAATTGAAGAATGAAGTAATGCAGGAAGCTCATAACTCTAGGTTTTCTATTCACCCTGGTAGCACCAAGATGTACCAGGATTTGAAGAAAAATTTTTGGTGGCCAGGAATGAAGAAGGATATTGCCAATTGGGTAAGTAAGTGTCACGTGTGTCAAACGGTGAAAGCAGAGCATCAACGACCGAGTGGATTGTTACAAGCTTTGGAGATTCCCCGATGGAAATGGGAAGACATTACTATAGATTTTGTAGTGGGATTGCCAAAGACGAGAGCGAATCATGATGCTATTTGGGTAATCATTGATAGATTAACTAAGTCGGCGCATTTCCTTCCGATTAATGAAAGGTATTCATTGGAAAGGCTAGTAAAGTTATACTTGGA